>NC_139623.1:80008648-80103648 GCF_964638095.1 Poromitra crassiceps | reverse complement strand
CAAAATATTTCTCATTCACCGACACCAAGCACTTAAAATACTGTTGAAGCTTTATGAAACACAGACAGAATGGACCTCGTCTGTTGCATTGTAAATTGTTTCTAAAATTGTTGCCATACTAAAGTCATTAAATTGTCATTAAAGTTACAATATGTCAGAATTATTAATTGTTTTTAATGTCAACAAACATATTTGGAGCAGTAAACCTTTGGACACAGTGGTAATGGAGCCTTGATAGCTACAATAATTGATTTCTCAAAAGGTGAAAGGTGCCCAGTTCCTGCACCCATTGATGCTCTCATTAACATACATCATGACACACTCAATGTTTTACACACACTTCAAATTTGCGAGGATTGTTGTGATTTGTGGATTTACCCTCCTGAACAGCACAGAGAATGCCACTGTGGTGGTAATCAATGCAACATTTCACAAGGCTAGCCCAAAGCCTCAATTGAAAAGAATGACTTTGACAGGGAAATTAATTTGACTGATGCTACTGTAGTGACATTAAAAGCCCTATTCTGAATTAATTTGCCCCTCGTGCTTTTTAGCTATATTCATATAGTTTCTCCAAGAGTTCCACTTACGCATGGTTCATGCCCAACGTCTTCCTCATTGAGACGTCTAGTAATGTGAAGCATCTGCTTTCCACCGGGACCCAAACTTGCCCTCATCCATGAAATTGCAATTCATCGTATTGCAGAGGGTAATATCAGCCAAGTGGCTCTTAATGAGAAAAATCTAGATGAGTTTCAGTGGTTGTGTGTGTGTGTGTGTGTGTGTGTGTGTGTGTGTGTGTGTGTGTGTGTGTGTGTGTGTGTGTGTGTGTGTGTGTGCGCGCACAACCCTGATCGAAATCTCATTGATGTTTTGCTAATATGCAAATAACATTGTCTGTCTAATACATTTAAAGCCCACACTATTATTTTTGCCACTATAAAACAACCTAACTTACACATTTTCTTATTACAAGGAGGTTTTTTTACATACTAGAAATCTTGTGCGATACGCGCGCTCGATTCCTGGGCTCACCCGCCCTGCAGCTTGCCCGCTACGCAGGCTCGCATATGCACCTCGACCCCAGTGACCATGTCATCAGTGATGTCATAAATAAGAGTCCCACTGATGATGTCATCAGTGATGTCATAAGTGCAAAATCAAGTCCCAGGGGCCAGACATTGAAAGAAGTGGGCTTCAGACCCCCCCGTCTTCAGCCATGGACAGCTGTATGTTGCCAGCTCCAAGAAAGGTGATCCAGCATCCCTGAAGTATGCCATCAAGGAGCAGCCAGGGCTCGGCCGCTGTATCAAGGAGCAGCCAGGGACACTGCGTATGCGGAAGGCTGCGTATGCGAGCAGCAGGGCCAGCTCGGCGAGCTGTAGGGCGGGCAAGCCTAGGAATTGAGGGCGCGTAGCGAGCGAAATGCCTACTACTTTAAAATGGCACCCACAACAGACATTTCCCCTGGACTATAAAGCGTATGAGTTTACCGTGGTATACTTTAACCCAGGAATGACATTTACATCTGTCGATGTGTTTCTTGGATGATTCTGTTTGTGTTTTGTAATTTAATAAAAAAGACAAAAAGTCTCTTGGATGGAAGCCTCCATGCATTTAAACATAGCAACTGCATTTTCTGTCCTGGTTTGCTATTTTTTGATTCCACTATGACTAGCATGTGCTTAACACGGCTCGTCTCCAACAGGCATGAACATGATCACCATCGTTGGCCTGATGCCGCAGACCACCTACGAGGTCAAGATGTCCGCCATCAACGGCAAAGGCGAAGGCGAGAGTAGCCCACCCACCACTTTCAAGACAGAGAAACTCCGTAAGTACTCCGCTTGCCGCTCGTGTCCCTGCTCTCAGTTAGCACTCACCTGACCCTAATGCTTTGAAGCTAATGCTGTTGCCCACTCCACCGCTTTAGTCCTGTCTAGCCGAGCCCAGATGCTTTTCACCCTCCACTCTTCTCTGTTCCTGTGCCAAGCCCCAGTGCATTCCTTTCCAGCCCTGCCGGATGGAACGATAATTGAGAATGCAGTGCTGGTTCACAATCCAACATGGTTAATGGTGTGTGTATGTATGTAAGGTATACTCCAGGGGTTCCCAAACCTTTTTGGGTCGTGACCCTATTTTTACGTCACAAAAGTCTAGGGACCCAAGACATTTCAAATTCCGGTAGACCATCAGTGACATCGTCAGTGATGTCACATTATGCGTCTTTCCCCCTGCAGAATTCTGACTTTAATCTGAGAATTCTGACTTTAATCTAAAAATTCTGACTTTTTTCTCAAAATTCTGACAGTAACTTCGAATTCTGACTTTAATCTCAGAATTCTTACTTTATTCTCAGAATCCTGATTTAAAGTTATAATCTAATTTTTTTGATTTTCATAAAAGTCACTCACAATGTTGATTGAGGCTATGTCCATTTGGATGAAGCCTTTGCAGTATACAGTATAGTGAGATTATGTTACACTGTTTGGATCTCACCTGCAATTACCACCCACCACCATAGGTGTCACCCAAGAGAACAAAACTGAAATCTTAGAGATTATCACTTTAAACTAAAAACAAAAACAAAAAAAATCGCAAGTGACCCTAATCATCTTCGGTAGTATTAAATTGTGTGTGGTGTTAAAAAAAAAAAAAAAATTCAGGCAACCCTATTTGAATTCTAGGTGACCCCACTTAGGGTCGCGACTCTTAAGTTTGGGAACCACTGGTATACCCCGTGTAACCAGTGTTACTTGTACCAGTGAACAGTATTACATGCTTCCTTCCTCATGGCATTGTATGCAGTGTTAGACAGACCTTGTCTCACTCGTTCTCTCTCAGCCCTCCCTCCTTCTTACCCCATAATGAAGGTGATTTAGTGCTTGTATATATAGTCACGTATTCTCAAAGGTGGCAGTATGACTTTTCAATAACGTATTGACATTCATTTTGATATAATGTATGATATTATATTCAAGCTAAGAGGGCCTTTTCTATACTAAACACTAGACTTTAACCATCACATGACCATGACTGCTGCTCAATGTTTCCTTGAAAATAAAGCCAATTAGTTGGATGCTGATGGTGATAGTCAGAGCGTTCACATTGTAATCGGGTCCTGAGTTTTTCATTCAGTGTCCTAAGACACTTTGCAACGGAAAAGGGCCCAACTCCCTCTAAAAACATGACTAATTTGGCCTTAATCATATAAGATCACAATGCTACATAGTTTCCACATGGTCAAGAGTCTCTGCTCATTCTTGAGATTGATGATTCCAAAAGGAAGCTTATGCAAATGCACAAGCTGAGCCAATAAATGGTTATGGTCATAATAAGGAAATTGATTACATGAATCCAATTGATCTGGATTGAAATGAGTCTTTAAACACATCTTTGCACAAGCCACACAATATGGCAGTCATCTCAAACACAGATGCTGAATAAATTAGAAACTTGGCACTTAATCTGTGTCCATCTCTGGAACCAGTTTACACCCAGGCTGGCGTTTCTCATTGCATGGTCAGAAGACAACGGGCCTCCCCCCCCCCCCCCCCCATCCCCTCAGTTTGTGCTGAATCAGCGTTTCATCTCCGGCTCATGAATAAGACTTTGCTTTGATTTGTACCAGCCTGTCATGCTTCCATCTGTGCCTCATCACCACCTCACCACCTCATCCTTTGCTTCTATACAAACCACTCTTTAGTGTGCTCCTTATTCTGCCTGCTTTCAAATCTTAAAATGTGGTCAACTGCATCATTTTTTTTTGCATAAAATGTCTTCTTTGACCAAAGGCTAAACTTGCTTAGTTGCCTAAACCTAATCGATGGATAACCTTTTCACATGACAGGTGAAAAAATGGCATCACATATTGTCACGTAATCCATTTGATCATTTAACAACATTTTATTAGACAATTTTGGACCATGGCGTCTGACCGCCCTGTGGAGTTGGACAAAAAAGAGATGAATTTCTGCTTTGATAATTCAGTAAAACTCTATGAATCCCCACAGTCAGTTTGAGCTACAGTAGACATAAACCACAGACAGAAAGTCCAATCAGCCAATAGCTCTGTGGCAGGACAGAGTCCCCCTCTTTCATTGTGCATTTTTCTCATCTCATGGCCTTTGTTTCTTCTCTTTGTTTTGTTTTCCATCATGATTTTCCATGTTTCTTTGTTTTTCCCCATTGGACCTTTCAGGGTCTACTTTCACAAGTAAGTTTCTCTTCTCCCTGTCTTGCCTTTTTTCATCACATTTGCATGAACTTGCTTTACTTTGATTATTCTCTCAATACTTCACAATTACTTTAATGGCTTTACAAAGAAACGCTATCATAAAGCCATTCTGTCTATAAAATGGTGTCTTTGAATGAGTTCCAAGAAAATTCTTGCCCATAAATTTGTGCTTTTTGTTGTTGTTTTTGTTTTTTGTGAATGCAAGCACTCATCCAATATCTGGTCTTTCACAACCCTTTCCAGACGGCATTCCTTTTCATTACACTAACGTGGAGTCAGGTTTGTTTAGATTGTGTGGTAGATTGACAGACTGAAAGCGCGTAGTGAGTGAGTGGTGTAGTCGCGTGATTCCTCACTGTTACCCGTTCTTCTTTAATATTGTGTGCCTTTAAAGAAACCCTCCTTCATAGTTCCTACTGCCCCCCCCCCACTAAATTGTTATCTGCACTGAGTAAGTTATACTTTCTTGTTAGACAGTAAAAACAAGGAGCAAAATGATATTATCATCACAGAATCAATAGAGTACCGCAGGGATGATGTATTTTTGTAGGCTTACCCAGAAATCGCCGCCATGTTGGTTCATAAGGGGAAAAGGCAATGGGATTTTAGAATGGGGATTTCGGTTAAATGCAGGAAATAAGGTCTGTGGTTGTGTTCAGCAGGATAATCTTCACAAACGAGGACCACTTTTATGACTTTTGAAGCGTTTTCTGAAAATCGCGTTAAAAACGCATTACGCTTCAAAAGTCATAAAAATGGTCCTCGTTTGTGAAGATTATCCTGCTGAACACAAATTTGCGCTCCCATAAACTTTTGCTCACCACAGACCTTATTTCATGCATTGAATCGAAACCCCCATTCTAAAATCACATTGGGCCCTATCTTGGTACAGTCGCTATCCCCTTTTTGCGCTTGCGCACCTGTTTTGCGTTATACTATCGTCCCTGCAGGGAAGCGCTTAGCGCAAAGTAATCTCACGCATGCTGATGATAGAAGAATGCCATCTGTCCCCACATTTTGCGCCGAAACGCCTGGTTTGGCATGTGACACGCCTACCCCATGCATGTCCAGGACATTTATACATGCACCCCCAATTTGCATTGCGCTGTGTTAAACCAGCACAAACGCCAAATGACTGCTTTTGTGACAATAAGGCCAATTGCCTTTTCCCCTTAGGAGTAACATAAAGAAAGGACGGCGCACACTCAAAGTCTCCTCTGCTGTGTTTAATAGGTTACACCAACATGTTTCGGCTATAGTACCTTCGTCAGGGTGCAGTACAACATCAGGAGGTGTGACCCTTTTTATAGGGCACACCTTCTCAAATCAGTTGCAGGTGAGACAATTACAATAAGGGGTTAAAACATATACACATTCAATTAGGTACAGATTTTCATTTTCAACAAATAAACAATAATCCAATAATCTGTTTAGGAAATAAAATCACAATTAAAGTACATACCGTAATCATAAAAAAAAATGTATATGGTACCAAGCAAGGTACCTATTTAGGCAACAAGGTTGGCCTAGTTGTCTCAATTTACACAGCAATTCAATAATAATTCAACGAAACGGCCTAAGGTCATAATCCATATTTAAACCATTAGGAGAAAGTGTATTTAGTTCATACATCCAGTATGCTTATCTTTGTAACAGGCTGCACTCAAGATCTCCTCTCCTAGAAAAACTAGACGGGGGACTAGACGCACTTGAACATGCCTTAGGCAAGACTAGAGATTCTAACATAAAGCCTTCTAATAAGTGTATGTTGAAACTGGCCGAGTTAGTACTTTCTCATAATTATTCTAGATTTGAAGATGATTTTTTCCCTACAAATTAAAGGTACTGCTATGGGCTCTCGGATGGCTCCTAATTTTGCTAACTTGTATGTGGGAGAATTTGAAGAAGCACCGGGCCTGAGCGCTCATCCCCTCTTTTCAAATGTTTTGTTGTGGAAACGCTACATTGATGATGTTTTGGTCATTTGGGGAGGAAGGGCTGAACAACCGAATGAATTTCAAATCCTGCTAAATTAATTATCTCCTCACCTTAAGTTCACTATGCAGTTTGATGATAATACAATACATTTTCTTGATCTATGGATCATAAAGGAAGGTAACAAGTTGTATACGGATCTGTACACTAAGCCAACAGACCGCCATACATTACTGAGGGCCGACAGCCACCATCCTCTCCCCTTGAAAAAGAGTTTGCCATACAGCCAATTATGTCACGTGAAACACATCTGCACCAAAGACACTGACTTTGAGCATAATGTTTCCAAAATGTTGGCAAAATTTGAAACAAGAGGCTATAAAAAGAAGACTCTTGAAGAGGCTAAATTAAAAATCTCTTAAAAAAACAGAAGAGACTTTTTAAAACCTAGTCCAAAAAATAAGTCCAATGTAATTGTTTTCAGCACTAAGTACACCAAGTGTGCTGAACAATTTAAAGGAGTTATTTTGAAACACTGGCACATTTTGAATTCTGATAAACATATTAAACACTTATATAAAGAGCCCCCTCTGGTGGTTTTTAAACGGGGCTGCAATTGAAGTGATATGTGTACTGCCTCAGATCTTCCTCCTACTCCTATGTCTTCTCAAACTCTCTTAACTCCTATTCCTAATGGTAATTATAAATGTGGTGCATGCGCACAGTGCAATAGCACTAAGAAAAGCCAATTCTTTCGACACCCACATTCAGGCAAGATGATACCTGTTAGAGGAGTTATTTCATGTGCTACAAAGGGAGTGATATATTTACTGGTTTTCTCCTGTGGAAAAGGATATGTTGGCCAAACAAAACGTCAACTTAAGCAAAGAATTGCAGAGCATCACAGTGCCATTAGACGTAAAGATAAAACCTCTCCCATTGCAGTCCATTTCATGGAAGCTAATCACTCTATTTCATCACTTCGTTATACAGGGATTGAAAAAGTATTTCTTTCTCGGAGAGGAGGAGATCTGGAACGCTGCCTGTTACAAAGAGAACCATACTGGATGTATGAACTAAACACACTTTCTCCTAATGGTTTAAATATGGATTATGACCTTAGGCCGTTTCTTTGAATTATTATTGAATTGCTGTGTAAATTGAGACAACTAGGCCAACCTTGTTGCCTAAATAGGTATCTTGCTTGGTAGCATATTCCATTTTTTGAATGCCAAATGGTTTTATATTCACATAACCATCTGGAAACGCACCAGCAGATCCTACGGTATGTCACATTCAAAAAACTACTTGGCAGGTGATTGGATGAAGCATCTGTCTATCACCATCTGGGCGGGCCAACTTCAACCAATCAGATCAACTTGGATATGACGTAGTAGATCAGCGCCGAGGAAGCAGGTTGAGTCTTGCATCGAGGCTAACCAAAAACACACTGCAGATGTTGGGTCCATTCTGCCATTCAAAAGAAAGAAGAAGAACTGCAGATGTCTGTGGATCGACGCTTATATGATTGATTTATTTATTAAGGTGTCATGCACATTGCGGTGCCCAGCCCACATGGGCCTACAAGACACACAGAATAGTGTTATAGTTTATACTGTATGTATATATATAGTTAGTTAGTATGGAGGTCTAGTAAGCGATTTTTGCCGTTTTTGCAAGTAAAATGTTACCTGGCATGGTCTGGTGCGATCCAGTGTGACAGCCCAGCACGCCTGTGATTTGCATTTCCATTACAACAGAGCTTCCCACTTGAAGGTGTGTCTTTAACTGATGACACACTTGTCTCGAGCGGAGAAGCGGCGGCAGCAGCATGGATATGGCTGTGTGACTGTGATTACTGTAGTCACTCATCGTCAAAAGTCACGGCTAAACCGCTGGATAATTTCCTATAATCGATGGATAATTCCTTACAAGTTCTTCACAAAAAAGTCTTCTGCTAGTTTACCAGTGAAACGCTTTTAATATGAAGCAGAAAATGTTTTCGTCAGCTCAGCAGTAACATAAAACGGCTCAGAGCGATCAGAAAACGATGAAATAAAACAGATATCTTAAAGTACAAACAGAAGCACAGGAGAGAAACTAAACTTCAAACCACAGAGATGAAGTTAGAAGCTACAACGTTACTGAGAGCCGAACACACAACCTACACCCGCTTGCAACACAGCTGGTTGGGGGGAGAAGGGGGGGTCGTGATGGGTTGGCTGCAGTTGGCGAGACGTCACCGCAGCCCCGCTTGGAGGCGGGTCTGGCACGCTTTAGCCCCACTCCGGAGTAGGTCCATCTCGAGCACGGCACGGCACAGCTTGTTCAATTTGGTAAAGGAAATGCAAATCAGCGCATCTTGGCACGGCCAAAAGTGCAAATGGAAAAGGCCTCGTGGTAGGGATGTTCGATATTGGCTTTTTTACCGATATCCGATAATGTCCAACTCTTAATTTCCGATACCGATATCAACCGATACCGATATAAGCGGGCTTTTTTTCCACCAGAATTTCAGGTAACAAGTTACATAATGTAGCTTAATGTAGCTGAAGAGTTTAATATATAATATGCGTGTTGTGTTAAAGTGTTATTTGGGCAGTGGTGGCCCAACGGTTAGAGAAGCGAGCTTGTGACCAGAAGGTCGTCGGTTCAATCCCTGGGACCGGCAGGATAAATCTGGGTGGGGAAAATTAAAAGGCAGCGTTTGCCCCTCCCTCATTACCACCACTGAGGTGCCCTTGAGCAAGGCCCTTAACCCCAACCGCTCTAGTGGAGCTGCTCAGTGGCCAACAGATCAGACTGTGGTTGTACTGGTCAGCTTCCAGGTATGAATGTGTGCGTGAATGTGAACAGGGCACTCCTGAAAAAGAGAGCATTGCTCTCAGTGAGACTCCCCCTGTATAAAAAAATAATAATTATCGGCATATAAACCGATACCGATATTTTCCGATATATAATATGAATTCTTTATGCTAATATCGGCCGATAATATCGGTAGGCCGATAATATCGGACATCCCTACCGAGTGGTATATTATGTTCCGCTTATTGTGTGGTGGCGGGCTGAAGAGCTGCAGCATTGTTGGTGAGTGCAACCTTCTCTGGACGGAGCTCTCGTTTGCTGCTGTTTTGTATTCCTCTTTTGTGCACCAAGACGATTTGCCGCCAGCGTCCAGACTGTCACCAGAATTTAATTTGGGGAAATGTGCAGCACCTCAGTTAGTGTGGACGGGACACTCTTCTCTGTTACTGTCCCGTTTTGTAATTTCTACTGATAAGACTAAATGATTTACTTAATTTTAAATGATGCTAGAGAAATAATCAGCTTACAGGGTTCAGTGTTTGGTGTAATTGTGGTTATTATTACTACATCCTTAACTCGGCAGACAATCTGATTTTGTCTTGTGTGTAGTATCTCTGCAAGCAATCAGAGTACAAACCGTTATCTTTTATTACATGAAAGTGGGTAAACCTATGATTAGCTAGCTGGTAATTGCAGCGGGGAATAAGGGAATTCAGGTGGGGGGCTTTCAAACAAATCTCGATGTGGTCCTCATGAAAAGCTACAAATGGCATTTATTGCATCTGTTTTGCTGCTGTAGAATATTCAGCTTTGGAGAAGGGAGTTTTGTTGTTATTATAATATGCTAGGCATCGCGCGCGCATAGCGTGCTCGATTCCTAGGCTCACCCGCTGCGCAGGGCTCGCACGCCGTGCAGCTCGCCAAGCTGGCCCTGCAGCTCGGATGCTGTGCGGCCTCGCCCTGGTTGCTCCTTGATGGCATACTTCATGGATGCTGGATCACCTGTCCTGGAGCTGGCAACATACAGCTGTCCATGGCTGAAGACGGGGGTCTGAAGCCAGACTCCCACTTCTTTCAGTGTCTGCCCCTGGGACTTGATTATGCTCTTATGACATCACTGATGACATAATCACTGAGACTTGTGTGTGTGTGTGTGTGTGTGTGTGTCTTGTGTGTGTGTGTGTGTGTCTCGTGTGTGTGTGTATGCGTGCATCACTGATGATGTCACAATGCTTCTGACATCACTGATGATGTCACAATTTATGACATCATCACTGTGACTTTGTGTGTGTGTGTTTGTGCGTGCGTGCATATGTGTGTCTGTCTCTTGTGTGTGTGTGTGTGTGTAAGAGAGAGTGAATTTATGACATCACTGATGATGTCATCGGTGGGACATGGGTGTGCGTGTGTGTGTGTGTGTGTGTGTGTGTGTGTGTGTGTGTGTGTGTGTTAAAGGAACACTGTAGATTTTCAACCAGCTTTGTATCATTACAAAATCAGTAGTATATCTGAAAACTGTAAACAGTTTTTTAGGCATTCATTTAGTTTCACAGTTATTGAGAGATGATTTGAGTTAAGTTGTGGCCCAGTGATGTCATTTTGTGCATGAATGGTCCACAACTTAATTTAAGTCAACTCTCAAATAATGTCTTAGACTAGTTTCAATAAC
Organism: Poromitra crassiceps; assembly: GCF_964638095.1. NCBI lineage: Eukaryota > Metazoa > Chordata > Actinopteri > Beryciformes > Melamphaidae > Poromitra > Poromitra crassiceps. The sequence goes on along the minus strand of NC_139623.1, from coordinate 80,093,002 downwards.
TAGGGATCTCACGCGCTGCACGCGCTCGATTCCTAGGCTCGTCCTCGACCGGGGCTCGCTAGCTCTGCAGCTCGCCGAGCTGGCTCTGCAGCTCACCAAGCTGGCTCTGCAGCTCGCATTCGCAGCTCGGCTGCTGTGTGGCCAATGAGACCAGCATCACTGATGATGTCAGATTTATGACATCACTGATGATGTCACAGTGGGATTTATGACATCACTGATGATGTCACAGTGGGATTTAGGACATCACTGGGATTTAAAGTCGAACTGAACCCGTTCGGAGCCCAAGTGACGTGTGCGTCGGAGTCCGTTTCAGACTGAAAACATATTGTCTGAGATGACAGGTTGAGAGGCGGGTCATACTAGTAACATGTCGATGATTTTATTTGACAATTCTGGGGACTGGCTTTGGCATTGGCCAATCCTGGCGTGTTCCGCCCCCAAATTGAGTGGGATTCAGCGTGTTGTTGTGGCCATGTGGTGCTCTCCTCGGGAAGAGCCTGGTGATGCGAGCTACGCGAGTAGAGCTGCAGCAGGCAGCCAGCTGCCTTTTGTGTGGTGCGGAGCGAAGAGTGCAGCCCGTCGGCCTGGAATCTCCGAGGGGCCGGGGTCTGAATTCGGCCTTAAAGCCCCACTCAGTAAGTTTTCCACTGCGCCCTCTGCGTGCATTAGTATCGTTAACGATATCGCCGTTCAAAGTCAACAAAACACAGCGCCAGAAGCTCTATGTACATGTTGTGACATCGGGTACTCACCACGTGATGAAATAATAATGCATAGTCCCGTGAAACATCATTTTCGTAGCAAATCCGAATCGAGTTACTTCCTTGTATTCATTCAGACAGCGCTTCCGCTGTACAGCGCATGCGCGCGTCCTGTTTTTTTTTCTTTTTTCTTGCTACGGGACGGGGCAGACAACTTGCTTAGTCCCAGTGCTGGCCAATGGAGGGCGATGTGGGATAAATAAAGACGAGGGTCTCCCTATTACAAGTCAATCTACCATGGCCTGTGACTAAAAAGCTCTTATATTAATGTAAAAAATCTCAAAAATCTTACTGATTGGGGCTTTAACAACGTTAACTCACGTTATCCTGGAATGCGAGTTTAAGAGCCAGTTACATTTTGTTGCATTCTTAGACATTACCGTTTGCTTTTTTTTCATATGTTACTTACAATTGGCCAAGTTAGTAGTTAGTTTATGGGCAAGAAATTCTGCCAGATTACAGGCACTAGTCGCCATTTTCTCCTTCATTTGGAAGAGAAAATTATCCTGAAATGAAGATTTGATTGACAGCTGCCATGTCGTGATATGATTGGTTGAAATGGGATAGAAATTTGATAGTACTAGGTGACGTCAGCAAACTGTAGATTACTGTTATGAATGAAATCTTGAAAAATGAACTTTTGATGTGAAAAAGTGTGAAAAACTAAATAAATTAGATTTTTGTGATTTTCAAGTTATATTTGCTGTCAATGAGTTATATCATTCATTCATTGATATGCACGCCCCTTCATTCCTTGTCAAATCACTGTCTCCCATGGTTTCCCTCTCTGGCCTATACCCAATCAGCTCATTTCCCTCGTTTTTCTGCTGGCCAATCACTTAACTGAAGTAGTATATCATTTCCCATGTATCTTGCTGTGTTGTAACTCACCTATGTGCTGTCACCCCTCAGTTGCTGATCTTCATTGAAGCAGCTGTTTCGCAACACCTCCTCCCCTGATCACCACATCTCATGACTCCTGATGAATTCCCTATCGGGGATATTTATCCTATAAATCACTGATGTCCTCCTCATGTCTCAGGAGGAACATCATCATATCATGGAGTCATACGCCAAATCGAATTTGTTTATCATTAAAGTTTATTTGTACCTTTTTTCTAGTCTCTCATTATTGAATAACTGTCAAACTAAATGAATGACCGCAAAACGGTTTACAGTTCTCAGATATACTTGTTATAAAGGGGGGAGTGGCTATGGCTAGGTGTATCTGGGTGGTGTGAGGGCTCGTGGTTTTGAAGGGGCCGGGCTAGGGAATAGGGGCCTTATGGCTCATTTCCACCACATATAACAGCACAGTACAGCTCTACTCGATCTGGTCTTACTCGGCTCTACTTGATATAGACTCTGTTTCCATAGCAAGTTTACTCGCCTCCGCCCACACCTGGTCGTCATAGCGACCGCATATCTGCCCTCCGCCCATAGCCGAAGTAGGCTATAACGTATAACGTTAAAATTAAATCCATACACGGAACTTTTAAACTGATTATGAAATACTGGTGCCTCTAAATGACCTACAGTGTACATGGGCAAATGTGACAATCGGCTAGGAGAATGGATATCACTTTGTTGTTACTCAAACTCACATGCATACACTGCGAGGGGGACGGGAGAGGCGCTACGGGGAGAACCCCAGCGGCAACTCACCAGGCAAGACCGCGGCTTCGCTAAACCCCCACCTGCGGCCTAGCGGAGCAAACTACAAAGGGCTTCCCGAGGAGCTGACTTTTTCTCTCTCAAAACAATTGAAAACCACCTTCATGTTAAAGCTGAGCAAGGAGATCGATTTTATTTCACCAGAGCCGAAGGCAGCAACACAAAAGAAATAACTTCTGGAAATAACAGAAGAGAAAGCCCCACTAAACTGGTATCCAGCATTGACAGTAGATGCCTACAGTAAACACGATTCTGCCTGACCAATCAGTCGTCTGCAGTGTTTTCACGTCACCGTATGGTACGGGGTCCACAGCCCTGGAACCTCAACAGAGCAGGGACCAAAAGCAGCACGACTCAACCCCGACTCAACCCGGGCTGTCCACGTTTTTGATCAGTGGAATGAGACAAAAGAGCGAGACGAGCTGTGCGGGGCCGCGTTGATACCAGCGGTGGAAATGGGCCATTAGTGAGGGGGTAGGAAGGTCGTAGAGAGTCGGGATTGGAGGGGGGAGTAGGGGGAGTGGCTAGGGGGATATGGGTGGGCCAGGGTTAGAGTTCCGATTTGACTCACAAAATTATCATAGCAGACTGGAGCATTGGCCTAGGCGGTTATTTACTAGTTACTAGTTACTTCTAGTTATTACTGTAAGAAACTGAGTGGATGAAAGCTTTGTTGGTGTTTGATTGTGGCCAGCCCCCTAGAATAAAACTGTTGTAGATGTGGTGTAGGTGTACTGTACACGCCCATCTTATGAATGAAACTGTTGTAGATGTGGTGTAGGTGTAGGTATGTACTGTACTGTACATGCCCATCTTATGAATGAAACTGTTGTAGATGTGGTGTAGGTGTAGGTATGTACTGTACTGTACACCCCCATCGTATTAATAATTATTTCTAGAAATAGGAAAAGCAACTCCCTTCTTTGACATCTCAGTTCACATTGACACGTCCAGTTCACAGGGTGTGACGCAACAAGCTTTAAGCTAATTGGTTGTTTTTGCCATGTTGTAGCATAGTTAGGATGTGCTGACTAATACCTGATAAAGCAAGTCATTGATTGCTGTGTTCCACAGGAAAATTCTTACGCAATTCGTTATCACCGAGATGCTGAATTACATCTTGAACCACCAATGAGTTGCTCTTGGTAAACTCAAGCTCCTCTCTTCTCACCATGTTTTCACCATCTTTCAGTTTCATCAGAGACACCAACACCCATTCCTCCAACCAGTATGGCCCTTAGTGAGTATGCCAGTTCAGCAGTGTGCAGTGTGCCTCTCCGCTTCCCTCTCTTACCTGCTTGGCCTCACAGTTAGCGTAGAACCACATTACTACTGGCATGGCTCGTAGAGGTCAGATTTAGGCCGAAGAGAGCTCCTGATCTCCTCTCTTCAGCTAGACTACTAAGTGAAAAGACTTGGTAAGTTACTGGCTTTGCTAACTGTATCGCATATTATTATACTAATTTTGTCAATGACATGACGGTTGCCCTTCTAATAGACTGACAATAGTATAGTTTATGACATATTTGTATAACACGTGTGTGCCTGCTCATAAATAACGATATCCAAGTACAAGTGTTAGATTCCCCCGATTGTGGTGTGATTGATTTGAAATGAATTTGGAATATACCATATTGGTCCCATTGGTCAACTTGCCCGTTAAGTGATAGGAACATATGCCTTGTTCCATTTGCACTGGGAACTGGGGATTTCCCAGTTTAAAGAAGGGAACGCCCCTGTGATGTCACCTGAACTCGGATTTCCTATGCCGAAACTCGGGGAAACCTCACCAACCCCGACCTCAAAATCCAAGATTTCAGCGCTTGCATCAACAGTAGTGAAGGCTGTGGAAATATAGTGTTTATTAGCACTTCTGTCTCATTTGTGACTCATTAAATTGGTGGTACACACAATACTGTACAACTTCTGTCTGTGGACGTGTTTCTACGGTGTTTGTATGCGCAAAATACTGCAAAAATGCTATCAACTGGTATTGCTAACAATGTCTAGCCTGGCTAGAGCTAACCCTGGCTGTTTTCCAAATGTTTTACTGGAACGCGGTCAACTCGGGTGTGACATCATTCAACTGGGGAATTCTTAGTTCCCAGTGCAAATGGAACGTGGAAATAGACAAGAAAGTCACCCATGTACTATTAGTTCCAGTGTTCCATGCTAACACTTTAGCTTGCACTATGTTGACTCATAGACAGACAGCAGACATTTTAATAATAAGTTGTTTAATATTTATTATACCTGTCAACTTCACTTATGGAAACAAGGAATGTGCTGCTCAAAACTGATAGACAGACTCATATCATTAAAACGATTCCCCATTTAGATTTAGACTTATTTAGACTCACTACAAAACTCATTTTCTCAATTTTGAAATAATGCTGGTGGCCAATATACTCAGCATAGTGTATGCTACATTGTTAGCATGGATCACTCTACCTTTTTTCTAACTACTTGTATATTGTTTTTTATATACAGGTACTACCGCGTAAACTATTTCCTCATTTCTAACATTTTCTATATAGCCTACTGTAATAATACTATAATTGTGTGTGGTTTTATTTTTGCCCATGGGGAGCAAGCTGAATTCCTTGTATTTGCAAACTTAACTTGGCCAATGAATCTAATTCTGATTTCTAATTATGCTCATTCTGATTCTGTAAGTTGACCAATGGGCCAATCTGGACTTGGGTCCTTCAAGTGTGATTGGTGGATTGCACAGCATGTTGAGACAGTGACGATTTACCTTGAAGCATGCTGCGTGGCTTTCCAAAACAACGGGGCTACCCCCCTTCCTGCGAATAACCAAACCCAACCTTTTACTACACCTTTTAGCCTCTCTGCATACCATAACTATGGTTAGCTCCTCACCCATCCATACTCATGTCTACGTCTGTGCCATCTACATTATGGGTTAGCTCTTTGTTTCACTGTAGCCCCGTCAGTAAACAAAAAGGTCTCATAATCTCATGTACAGTAGAAGGAGAGGAATTCCAGTATATGCAAGTGCAAGGCTATCAGAAAAAAACAGTATCAATGGAAAGAAGGTAGAGCCTAGACACTTACCCCATCAACATAAGTTAATGAGCAGACCTACATTCTTTGTAGGGGAAAATAAAATTCCAATGGATGGAAACATCTATACTACTAGAGATACTTATATTTGGACAGTATACTACTAGAGATACTTATATTTGGACAGTATACTACTAGAGATACTTATGTGTGCATACAGTAGCCAATATTTGCTTGTCTGCAGTAAGTTTTGACATTGAAAACACATTTTTTATTTAAAAATATTGTTTCATTCAAAGTGAGGTTGCACGAGACAAGATCGACCCATTCTTCTGCTTAAAAACCCTCTTAGATTACCAATAGGAATCTCTGTGGTTAGGTATGCTCAGTAGTGTAAAATCTTTTCTGATGCAGTTTACCGCACATAATGAGAGCAGGACACAAGCTTAGAGAAATTGTCATTATTTTGTTGATTTTCTCTACAAGACAACATCAGCCAACCTAGAAATAAATAAATAAACAAAACTCAGAATTGATATTTTCATCGGTCCAGCAGTATAATGTGATGTGATGTGATGTGATGTTCATGCTGGAGTCTGATAGAGCTGCTATTCCAGTCATACACTGCAGATCATCTTCACTGATATCCTCCTGGAAGGCACAGCAGCCTGGTAGAAATAAAGTAGTGAGATCAGCAGCTCGCACGCTACTGCTGTATTTCTCCGTAAACATGAGCCACCATACTGTTCCTTCAGTTAGTGTAATGTAATGTGCATTATAGGGATGTCAACGGTTAACCGTTAATCGATTAACCGTCGCTAACGTCGTTGTTCGGTTATTGCTGTCGGTCTATCAGTTAATATTAAAAAAAAAAAAAAAAAAAAAATTTTTTTTTTTTTTTTTTTTGGTCTATTTACTCAATGAGCTCATGCCCAAACAAGGCGTGTCTATTTAGATGCTGAAATGTTAATGCTTTTTGTGTTAGAAATTCTAACACAAAAAGAATTTGTGTTGAAATGTTGATGCTTTTTGTTAATGCTTGTTAATGCTTTTTGTGTTAGAAATTCTAACACAAAAAGCATTAACATTTCAGCATCTAAATAGACACGCCTTGTTTGGGCATGAGTTCATTGAGTAAATAGACAAAAAAAAAAAAAAACATTTTTTATTTTTTATTTTTTTATATATATTAAAAAATTATGAATTAACCGATAGGTTAATCGATTATTAGCGTCGGTTAATCGAAAGTGAAATTAACCGAAAATTGACATCCCTAGTGCATTATATTAGCCAGATCAGCAGTGCATGCTCTGAGCATTACAATTGCAAATGTAAGGTTTCCTTCCCCTCACACCCTTTTTTGTTTTTGTTTTTTACACAAAAACAGTACCGTACTTTTTTAAGTTCTCTGACAGTTGGTGTGACATGGATTGTCTCAGAGGGTTAATGAAGTGAATTGGGACATTAGCACATGAAATATATTGCTACATGTATATGATTGTGTGTTTGTTTTTTGTGGTCATAGCTGACATTAGATGTGTGCATGTGTTTCTGTCTTGCATACACGAATATTTGTACATCTTCCCTGTGTGTCGGTGTGCTGCAACATCAAGATAGAAAAAACCAACATAGAATGTACCCCTTCGACTTGCCTAATATAATAAATGCTAACAATCTTTTCACTGACATAGAATTGATTGAGTAGTAGAGTGGAATGCCCCGTCTAACGCTGGGCGCTTTCATTTGTGGTTCACACAAAGTGTAAAGCAATGTTTGAGCTTGTTGTGTAAATTGGATGTGTTTGTTACGAGCAGTAAGTATGTCTAATGTCGCTCATTTTACTTGTCTTTCAGCTGTAGAAACTAAGATCTATGTTCATGCAGTGCTCCTAATTAATTCTCTTCCTTTTGAAAAACACTTTCAAACGCATTTCTCATACTGTATAGGCCTGGGTTTGCATCAGATTTTTAGAATGTAGGGCAACACTATCCATGCTCTGGAAGCTATTGTGCATCTCTGCAAGTAGAGCAGGGTTCCCACGGGTCTTTCAAATCCTTGAAAGGGTGTGAATTGGGGGGGGGGTTAGATCAAGGCCTTGAAGGTTTTTGAAAATAGATAGAAATAGACGGGGAATTGACAGTGCTTGAATCTATGCTATATTTTGTGCAAGAATCGAAGATTTTTTTTAACTTAATGTGAGTAAATAGGTGTAACACAGCAGTTGAGAAGCGTTCACACATTCAAGCCCCTCCTTTTTTAATTGTTGTCCGTGAGCTTCTGTAAAGCCTGCTAGTTCTCATTATAAAAATCCTCAGTGGTGTAACAGTAATTCAACTTGATCCGTGTCTCAAACGATGCCGTGTTGGGTCCTTGAATTTGAGGCAAGTGGGCTTGGAAAGTCCTTGAATTTGATGTTTAAGAAGGTGTGGGAACCTTGTTTTAAGTCCAAAGCCTTCATCTGATGCAGACCTGACTTGTGTTTCTCTAATGCTTCATGTGTTCATACTGTCGTTCTGCTGTGTCGTGAATCATATTTATTCATTTCAGGCATGTTTTGTATTGCCAATAATGCAGACTTTCCTCTTGACTGCACACGCCGCTACGAACAAAACAAACTGACGGCTTCATGTTTAAGCCCCAATCCGGGATTTTTGCAAATACAGTATATTTGTTTCTGTAAACCTACAAATAGAAATTAAGTATTGACAGCTTCAAAGTACAGTTTTATTTAGCTGTCATGCTGCCAGTTTCCATAGCAAGAGCTTATTCAATCAACTTTTAACAGTGTGCAAATGTATTCATTCAACTGTAATGCTAGAGGTGGCTATATGATAGATAGATAGAGTACTTATCCCCAAGGGGAAATTCAGGCATTACAGCAGCAACATCAATATCAATGACAGCAATGACAACAACCACAACAACAACAACAACAAAATAACATAACACACAAAGAGGTAGGTGTCAGTGAGACAATAGAAAAACAATAAATTGAAATAAAGAAACAGTAACAATATACAGTAGTTCAATTCCGGATTGGGCATTAAAGTGCTATGTAAAAATAGATTTTTCTTTTCTTTTCCTTTTAGACTTCTCTGTAAGAAAGTGCATAATAGCATGCTTTTGTGTCATTGAATACAAGTAAAAGGAAAAACTGTTTTAATTAGCTGGATGCATGAGGCAGTTCTAGGTGTATAGTTTTGGTTGTAAGGTATTTCAAGGAGTGGACTTAAAATACATTATTTAATTTATTAATTTATTAATCTATTGTTGGCCACAACCAAAACTACATGTCTGCAAATGCATTCATATATTCAGTAGACATGTTTTTTTTAATGTGTATTCAATGTGTTGAAATTTCAATTCATGTATTTCTTTTTGTCGTTTGTGTATTTTCTACCATTTTGTCTTTAACATTCTTGTTTGGTTTTATTATGTTTACATGTTTACCTCATTTCAAAACTGTTTTGTATTTTACATGTGCCCCCCCTCCCCCTCCACCCCCCAACCTCCCCTTTCAACCAATCATGTGCGTGCGTATCATGTGACTTTGTCATGTGGCTCTTGCATGGTGCTGATGATGTCGTCTCCGCTGGTGAACAGAAGGTAAAAAAAAAATCATTTTTGTTTTGAGATAAGAGCAGCATCGACCATTTAGACTTTTTTTTCATTAGCGACACTGACATTCAGTTCATTTTTTTTTCATCCACCTGTAGGCTGTTCTTTAACTTTGGTCAACCTGTACTTAGCGACCATATTTCATCTCCAACCATTCATCTTGAGACTGCTTCTATTTTTCTCTTTCCACTATAGCTGAATATGTCCCTCTTTATGCTTATCCTCCATTGTACTCACAAAAGAATAATACAGGCCTACCTTCCCATTATGCCTTTTTACCACAGGGTATAGGCCAAGATATCAGCTCAAGTTGGAGAAAATCGGATGGTTGACCTCTAAATCTGCCCCCACTTTTTCAATACTTACAGCCACTTTTGGACAGGAGGCCTTACTTAGCACATCATGCTTATACAGGGTATCCACAGATTTCTTAAAAAGTCTGAAGAAATCTTACATTATCAAATTCTAAGAGCTTAATTAAAATGTCTCAAATCCAGTTATTTTTTCACTGTGCAATTACAGGTTTATTTGCACTGCATGCCCACGCTTAGATTAATACATATAATTAGTATGGAGACAGTCTGCATGTCTGGGAACGCCAACAAAATGTTATACGGCTGGCGCGCGAGTGGGGTAAAACCGCCGATATATCTCATGGGCTGACTCACCAAAAGACCGTGCTGCGGCTCTAAACTACATGTTTGGGGGTTCTAGAGCAGAACACAAGACGTCTGCTCAGATGTGCGTTTAGTGCGGTGGTTAAATCCCCGATCGTGTCTGCCTGGGCTGGGCTATCAGCTAAATTCTAACTTTGCTGAATGGATAGAACGGGGGAATTTACCCCACCCTGACCCCGCCCCCAGGCTAACCCAGCGTCTATTGTGGGCGTTCCTAGAGCCTGTGGGCCCTATCGTTGCAATCGGCGTAGAAACTGCGTTTAAGGCCTAGCGCTAGGCTGCCTAGCGCAGTTTGTGGGTGTGGACCAGCGCACTCGCTATCTTGGTATCGGCGCTACACGCAGCCTCAACCATTATAACCACGCCTTTTAAGCGTAAAATTATGCACAGTCCGCTCATTGGAGAAGTGCAGTACGCTTGCCTTTTAAGCTCCAATTCCAGGAGAAATCCGGTAAAACCAGACAAAGCCAAGCCTCTGCCCCCCCCCCTCCCTTCATCCCGTCTGTCTGTCTCCATATATAGGCTATTATTCCATATTATTATGCTTCTCAAACCAATCTAACTGCAGTTTAAATACTGCAAGCATGTAGGCTAAATACGCTACACTATAGCAAGATCAAAGTGAAAAGAATGTTCTAAATGCATCAGCTAGAAAAATATAGCCTATCCCTATATGATAAGATTAATTAGATTGGTGAAAGTTTGTCCAGCAAGATATCGTTTTCTCTCCCCTGCTGCAGGTAGAATGATGCACATAAATATACCCTACATTATGTAAAGTCATTGCATAAATGTGTTTTTATTGTAAAACTAAATGTGAAGTAGGGCAAAGTTATTGGAGCGGACATCACAGTATAGCACATGACAGTAGAAGCGCATTCCGCTGTCACTTATCTAAATCACGTTAAATCGACAAGGGATATATATTCATAGCTTTCAAGGGGCGTTACGTGCTGCCGGGAACGCCCACCTGGCGGTCAAAAAAACAACTTGCCAGCCGTGTCGACTAGTTTCTCACGCTGTGTAGTGTTTGTTCAGCCAAAGTGCCGATAGCCTACCTGTTGTGCTATCGGTTGCACTAAACCGACGAGGAGACACGCCTGGCTTGTGCTTTCACAGAATCCCGTCGGAGAAAGAAAGGAGGAGGTTGTGGATTTGTGCGAGTGGTTCAGTCGCTGGGCAGGGGAAATGCAAATAGCTTTTTTTTCTACCATCAAAGTACACACGTCTTTGCTCTTTGCGGCCAACATTTCATCAAAGGTAAGCTCAAGTAACGTTAACGGGGTATTAATCATTATTGTAACGTTACTTGAGCTTACCTTTGATGAAATGTTGGCCGCAAAGAGCAAAGACGTGTGTACTTTGATGGTAGAAAAAAAAGCTATTTGCATTTCCCCTACACAGCGTGAGAAACTAGTCGACACGGCTGGCAAGTTGTTTTTTTGACCGCCAGGTGGGTGTTCCCGGCAGCACGTAACGCCCCTTGAAAGCTATGAATAGGCCCAGGAGGACATACTGGGCTCTATTCTCCCACAGGCCATCGGCGCTATTACGGGCCTTAACCGCAAAAAAACGTGCCTTGCGCCTGTTTCGGCAAGATAGCAATAGGCTTTAGGCTGCCAAATGCGCTTTAGGCCGAATGGGCGTGGCGCAGTCCCAAAGTGGGCGTGTCGGCGCTAAATACCAGCCTAGTGATATCTTGGGACCTGGCCTACATTTAGCGCTTTGCGCTTTTGTAAAGCAGGCCTATTCTGTGCCTTCACTGCTTCTTCTCTGTCACCCTTCTCTCTCTCTCTCTCTGAGTTCCCAGCATGCATTGTGTTTCTTCATTTCGCTACTAAATAGCCACCAAATGAGCCAAAATAGATATAAAAGGTAGTTCTAAATTAATGTGTAATGGTAACACAGCCTGCCATTGTCAACATTTCAATATTGGACCAAATAAAACCTCGAAATGAAAACACCACCCTATGTGAAACATATATTTGTCTTCCTGGGCCTATATATACCCCTTGTCGAGTTAACGTGATTTAGAGAAGTAACAGCGGAACGCGCTTCGGAACGCGCTTCTAATGGCATCTGCTATACTGTGATGTCCCTCCAATAACTTGGCCCTATTTCACATTTAGTTTTACAATAAAAACACATTTATGCAATGACTTGACATAATGTAGGGTATATTTATGTGCATCATCCTTCCTGCAGCAGGCGAGAGAAAATGATATCTTTCTGGACAAACTTTCACCAATCTAATAGGCTATATTTTTCTAGCTGATGCATAGAACATTATTTTCACTTTGATCTTGCTATAGTGTAGCGTATTTACATGCTTGCAGTATTGAAACTGCAGTTAGATTGGTTTGAGAAGCATAATAATATGGAATAATAGCCTATAATGCAGACAGACAGGCTGGATGAAGGGAGGGGGGGGGGGGCAGAGCGTTTGGCTTTCGTCTGGTTTTGCGGGATCACTGGAATTGGAGCTAAAAAGGCAAGCGTGCGATTCGTTTATTGCACTTATCCAATGAGCATGACGGTGCATAATTTTACGCCTAAAAGGCGTGGTTGTAATGCTTTGGGCTGCATCTAGCGCCAGCACGACGATATCAAGTGCGCCTTTCCACGCCCACTGCTTTGATCTGCGCCTGCCGCTCGGCCTAGAAACTGCGCCGATGCAACGATAGGGGCCACTGTATATGTTTCACATAGGGTGGTGTTTTCATTTCGATGTTTTATTTGGTCCAATATTGAAATGTTCTACAATTGCAGGTTGTGTTACCATTACACATTATTTAGATCTACCTTTATATATTTCGGCTCATTTGGTTGCTATTTAGTAGCGAAATGGAGTACCACAATGCATGCTGGGACATGCCAGGCAGTGAACTTACAACTTATTTTTCCTATGGGAAGTGTGTTGTGTCTGTCTGAGCGAGGGAGTCAGAGAGAGAGAGAGAAGGGTGACAGAGAAGAGGCAGAAGAGCGCTCCTCGCAACTGGCGCACTGAATAGGCCTGGTTTTCAAAAGCACAAAGCGCTAAATTTACGCCAGTTGGGAAGATATCAGTAGGCCGGCATTTAAGGCCGACACGCCCATTCTCGCCCATTCAGGGAGAGCGCCACACCCATTCCGCCTAAAGCGCATTTGCCAGCGTAAAGCCATGTTGATATCTTCCCGAGGCAGGCGCAAGGAACGTTTTTTTGCGTTTAAGGCCCGTTTTAGCGCCGAAGGCCTGTGGGAGAATAGGGGCCCGTATGCGCGTTCCCAGACATGCGGACTGTCTCTATACTTATAATAATTATTATTATTATTATCATTATTATTATTTATTATTGTAATTATACATCATTATACGGTAAAAAATTGAACATCCCAAGGCAAACTAGGTCAATCCACACAATCCATTTAAGAAAACTCACGTGTCTCACATGGTTAGCCAATCAGAACAGATGGGTCATTGATATAATGAGCCTTAAAGGCACAGTGACAGAAACGGCTTGTTCTTGGTAAAGCTCAGAGAGATGCTGTAATGCGCAAAAATGGATTGAGTGTTTTTGGTATACATGACACCCCACACCCAGCTTTGAATGGGCCTCAAGATGTCAAATCAAACTGAAAAGTGTAGAAAGTGGGACCTTTCAATTCAATTCCAGGTAGCATCAAAATCTTAAAAAGTCTCAAATCTCTCTGAAACCTGCAGATACCCTGGTATATGAAAATTGCATATATATTTTTTATATCACATTTAAACATTATGCTAGCAGCCTCAAAGTGCCACTGTTTGCAAACTGCACCCGCACGCACATTTGAATGTATACCTCTCACCCACCCATGGAAGTTAATTCTTTTAATTGATTTATTCCCCCTCCCCCTCCAACTAATCGACTATTCTGAGTGTTTTACTGAATGGACTAACAGCATGCATCTGTTACTGCATGCATGCAACTTGGTGTTCTTGTCACATCCTTCTTCCACTTTGTTTCACTGTCTCTGATATAAAGGTCTGGTCTGTCTGCATGTGTTGCTGTCTGTTAGTGTCTTGTTTTCTTAATGCCTCTTGTGTTATTCACATGTATCCTCTGAGAATGAAAAATATACATTTTTGTTCATTCATCTGATGTGACAATACTCGTACTATATTTAAAAGTAGGGATGCACAATGATATCTGCACGTCATCAGTATAGGCCGATAATGCCATACAGTATTGGCATCGCCCCAAAACTAACATTTTTGCCGATAAAGTTATGCTTTAATTACGCCCAAATGTTCAGTTTTCTCTGAAAGAAAATGTTAAACATGTTTAAAAAAAAATTACATAACAATTTTTTACATAGTTAAAGTCGTTTTCTAATTTTGCCCAGTCAATATACATTTTGAAAAGCATTGTATTTATGCCTGCATCTTCCAGTGGGCCATCACGATAAGAGTATAGGCATAATAGTGTGTTCATTCCACTATACAGGAGAGTGTTAATGCTCTCTGAAATTAGGTGCGGGGAAATGTGAGCATACTGTATATCAGCAACGGCAATCTCCCAGAAGAGTTGGAAAATATTGCCATATCGGATATCGGCAAAAGTAAAATCCAATTTTGTGTATTCCTATTCTTTCTTTTGTTCAGCAGGTATTGTTGCATCAGATGAATCCAGACAGCCGAGGTCCAAAATTACAGAATCATTACGCATTGAATAACAGAGGTTTTTTATATGATATTGCATGTATTATTATTATTTATTTTATTTTAAGTTTTAATAACTCATGTTCAATCCTAACACCTCTTTCTCCATTTTAGCCTCAGGAAAACTTAACCTATCCGAGAATGATGGTCATGGACAACCATGTTGCATATAACTCTTGTCTCCATGCTGCCATTTGACTGCGGTTCTTCCTAACTAACAGTGTCTGATTTACTTCCTGCACCTGCCATGCTTACTCTGAGACAGTCTAGTGTCTGATTTACTTCCTGCACCTGCCATGCTTACTCTGAGACAGTCTAGTGGAATGCATTTTTCAGACCGTCGCTCTCAGATAATTTACCTAAGATCAAGAACAAGTGCTTTCATGCATACTCGTTTGATTCACTGCAACTGATGTTGGAAGTGTTTGGAGTGCATCAAGTGTGGACAAATTCACACTGGACTGGGAATTTTACATTTTTATGTGTCAATTTGAAATGCATGCCTTTCTTTCTAACAACGGCTTGCCAACAAAACAGTAACACTTTAATTTACAGGTCCTGCTATTTCCTAATAATTTCCTAGAAAGCAGTAGATGTGTAACTGTTCATTTCTTCTGAGGTCTCCTGGAAAGAACCGTGATTTGTGTACCAATAGGGGATATTTTGTAGTAGTTAGTTAGATAGAATTGATAAACTGTTAATTTCCTTGAAGGGGGGCTGAAAAGCAAAGACATTATTCACTTATAAGGAAATTAATATTTGTTGTAACACTTTACATTAAATGGTAATGACCATTGCATTTACTAACATGTATATTAACAGTAAGTACTCCGCCAGGATATATTTAAGTAATACATGGATAGGTTACACTTTACAACAGGTATACCAAATGTCATGAATTCACATTAGGTAATGCTTCTTGTGATTACTCACTTTAGTTTATTCCAGGATATGTTTAAGTATTACATGAAGATAGAGTACACATATAATAGCATTACAGTTTATTGTGGATTTAATTTGAACGCATCTTTGTTAATGTCACTGTCCATGTGCAATTCATGTTAACATTAACAAACATGTATAACAATATTAATTCAGTTGGTCATGCACATTTAGCATTAACTAATGTTTGTTAATGTTGTTATTCATGTTTGATTCATGTTGGGGTAATGCTTTATATTAATGTCTTTGTAATAAGTGTTAATTAATAGGTAGTAATGCCCTCATAAGGTGCTTATTAACACATAACATACAGTATAAGGATTTATTAACCTTAAGGCATTGTTCTTCCTTTAAATCCAGTAGCTGCAAAAAGCAGATACAGTAACTTAATAAGTGCATAGTTAAATGCTACTGTACTAAATGAATAATAAAGTATTTATTAACCTTACTGAAGCCACACAAAAGCTTAGTAAAGGTTCACCAATGACATCATGGGGAAGTTAATAAAACTCAATAAATGTGTTTGTAATGCTATTATAAACAATTATAATAAATTCATAAGGCTTTTATTAACATTCTTAAGCACTCAATAAACTTAACAAGACTTATAAGTGCTTATAAATGTCTTATAATCTAAAAATAAACATTTATGATACTATTATTAACACTTGTATAGTCTTATTAACACATAAGTGTTAAACACATTATAAGGGCCTTATTACCTATTAACGCTTATTACAAGGACCTTAATATAAAGCGTTACCCATGTTGATAAATGCATTAGTTAACATAATGAACACTTAATGTAAACTGTTACCGTAGTTGGTGAATTATTTAATTATCTGTGATTTATAACCTCACATGACAGATGTAAACGTACAGCTCCATATCAGCTCCTTTCTATGAAATTATTAGGAAGTAGCCAACCTGGAAAATAAAGTGTTATACTTTTATTACTGTAAAATTGTATATAATGAATACACTCATGGTGAACATTGCATCATTACTCCAGTCAAAAGAACAAAGCCCATTATTGACTGAGGAACAGAGTAGTTTTCTGGTCTCCTAGTCGATAAGATAATATACCAAAAATTATAATATCAGGGGGCAAAATAACAAGAAGAAAGAAAATAAGGGGCAAAATAGCCCTTCATACATTTAGACTTTGTAGACCAGCAGAAGGGGGGGACAAAAACAACATTACTGTCAGTTATGATGCCTATGGCTGGAAAACCGTGAACACGGCTTTTTTGAAAGAATAATTCCCCCAATAATGAAAATGGTGTCATTATTCACCCTCATATCAGTCAAAACCACGTTTGTATGTCCACATAACACGGTTAACTAGTGCAGCTGCAAAACAACTGACAGGACTGAGAACATGTTCTTTCAACTCTCAAAAAGGACAAAGAAAGGCCATAGAATTACTCCAAAAACTGCTATGGTTCAGGATAGGAGTCATATTTTTCATGATGTTTGAATTAGTTCAATTGAAAGAAATTAATTGAGAGTTCCCACAATACTTTGACCTTCACTGGCCGGCAACATAAACTGCAAACTGGCCTGATTGGACGGATTTCAGGTTGGATTTTTTTGAAAATGCAATAACTTTAAATTGTAACCACTCTTAAACAACATCTAATTTTAACAATGTATTTATCGAACATCCTTAATGATATTTGTTTCTAAATAGAGAATGTTGAATTCTTATAATAGGGGACATTTGAGTATGGAAGGTAAGAGTTATGACTCATATGGTACAAGTATAGCATATAAATACATTTGTGCCAGAAAGTTAAGAGATTTAAAAAACAAGAACAGAACATAAAAATGATCAAAGGCCAGTGTAGAGATTTTAGAATTAAAAACCTGTTCTGGGGCATTTTAGTAAGCTGATTAATTTAGGTAATTAATGCATTTTCAATTGATCAGAATGCGCTGGCATAAGTGGCTGGCTGGCTAATGTTTTTTTTATTAGCCCATCCCATTTTTTGCTTTGCCCTGGTCGACTCAAGAGTCCTGAGGCAGGCCATTCTATTTGTAGTCATGTTTGAGTCTCTCAAATTGTATTTTTTAATGTTAGGCCATAGCAAGAATGGCATGCCTGTGGACTCTAAACACACCAGAATGTAAAACTATCATCTGATGGGAATAGAAAGTGACATAGCTACTTGACAGAACACACTAGCCTATATGATTAAAATGTGATGCATTGTCGCCACCAAGTGAAATTATAAGGGACATAAAACACTGGTAGGACACAACCGGAGGTATAGCCATAGTGAAATTATTGACCAGTACAATAAAATAGTTGATTATACTTTGATGATGCTACTTCACCTTGGAGTCTTTTGCAATGCTCAGCTGATCAGAGCCAAGCAAGCCGTTGTGTAGAGTGCAAAATACAGTGAAACTAGAAATGATGAATTGGAACATGTTGATTATGCATGAATGCCTGATCCAAATTTGGGAAGAAAAAAGTTTCAACAGTTTGATGTAAAGCTGAAAAGGTCCAAGCTTATTTTTCTAGAATACTGTAGACCAGGGGTTCCCAAACTTTTCCGACCAAGTACCACGTACCAAACCAAATTTCCCAGGGACCACTTCCACTGCAAAAATTAAATTGGCTGATTTGACAGAAAGGCTAAATAACAATATAAGGCTACTAGCTGGTTCAAAATGGACACACATGGACACTCACTCACTCACACACACACACACACACACACACACACACACACACACACACACACACACATACACACACCTGCCAACATTAGGCTGTGAAAAAGAGGACCCCTTTGAAAAAAAAAATTCCCTCACCAAAATTTTGCCTAAATTTGGAGTGTTATTTAGCTACCTTCCTAACAAGCTAGCGTGACATGGTTGGTACAAATCGATTCCTTAAGTCGTCTAGTTTCATATGATACCAGAAACTTCTCTCTGGCTTTAAAATTGAGCCTGCTGCAGCCTCTGAAAGTAAATGTTCAAAATTGTGATGTTTCCCAAATATCGCGATATTTCCGAAAATCTGAATCCCAATCCGGCAACTGCTCAGGGTTAATGTGTATGTAAAAAACTGTTGTCTGTAAAAAAAAAAAAAAAAAAAAAAAAAAAAAAATTAGATTCTCTGGCGGACCACCAGGCGGAGCCCCGTGGACCACGACCACAGTTTGGGAACCAATGCCTTCTTAGACAATCAGCAAACAAGTCAATGAGTGGGCTGTTACTGAACAATACAACTAAGGATGGAATCTCAGCCTGTAAGTCAACCAAAACACTCCATTTCAAATCTGCCGCCTGCTTTTGGGGCTGGCAGTGTGAGATTGCGAGCGCGAGACAAGGGCTGTAGCATCCTGATTTAGTCTCTTTAATAACAGAATCGGCACTAACTGTGCGTAACCAATATTTACATGATTGATGAGTTTTGGTGATTGGTCTCCTCCCTTATAACCCTCTGTGTCTGAGATGGCATGACGGTATACATATTCAAGGGTCAACATCATTACGCGCACACACACACACACACACACACACACAGCACATTGACCTTCCTTCCCATCAGACTATGTTAATGTTATTAAAAGTAATAGATTAACAGGTTCAATCAAGGCGTGCAGGCTCATTATCCAGCAAACCAGCGTTCATTACTCTGGAGGACGGACTAGCTAATGGCAGCCAGACTGCTTCTCTCTCACACTGTCCTTAAAGGAATACAGTGAGTTTAGCCAGACTGTTTCTCTCTCACACTGTCCTTGAAGGAATACAGTGAGTTTAGCCAGACTGCTTCTCTCTCACACTGTCCTTAAAGGAATACAGTGAGTTTAGCCAGACTGCTTCTCTCTCACACTGTCCTTAAAGGAATACAGTGAGTTTAGCCAGACTGCTTCTCTCTCACACTGTCCTTAAAGGAGTACAGTGAGTTTAGCCAGACTGTTTCTCTTTCACACTGTCCTTAAAGGAATACAGTGAGTTTAGCCAGACTGCTTCTCTCTCACACTGTCCTTAAAGGAATACAGTGAGTTTAGCCAGACTGCTTCCTTCTCACACTGTCCTTAAAGGAATACAGTGAGTTTAGCCAGACTGCTTCTCTCTCACACTGTCCTTAAAGGAATACAGTGAGTTTAGCCAGACTGCTTCCCTCTCACACTGTCCTTAAAGGAATACAGTGAGTTTAGCCAGACTGCTTCTCTCTCACACTGCCCTTAAAGGAATACAGTGAGTTTAGCCAGACTGCTTCCCTCTCACACTGTCCTTAAAGGAATACAGTGAGTTTAGCTAGACTGCTTCTCTCTCTCACACTGTCCTTAAAGGAATACAGTGAGTTTAGCCAGACTGTTTCTCTTTCACACTGTCCTTAAAGGAATACAGTGAGTTTAGCCAGACTGTTTCTCTTTCACACTGTCCTTAAAGGAATACAGTGAGTTTAGCCAGACTGTTTCTCTTTCACACTGTCCTTAAAGGAATACAGTGAGTTTAGCCAGACTGTTTCTCTTTCACACTGTCCTTAAAGGAATACAGTGAGTTTAGCCAGACTGTTTCTCTCTCACACTGTCCTTAAAGGAATACAGTGAGTTTAGCCATACTGCTTCTCTCTCACACTGTCCTTAAAGGAATACAGTGAGTTTAGCCAGACTGTTTCTCTCTCACACTGTCCTTAAAGGAATACAGTGAGTTTAGCCAGACTGTTTCTCTCTCACACTGTCCTTAAAGGAATACAGTGAGTTTAGCCAGACTGTTTCTCTCTCACACTGTCCTTAAAGGAATACAGTGAGTTTAGCCAGACTGTTTCTCTCTCACACTGTCCTTAAAGGAATACAGTGAGTTTAGCCAGACTGTTTCTCTCTCACACTGTCCTTAAAGGAATACAGTGAGTTTAGCCAGACTGCTTCTCTCTCACACTGTCCTTAAAGGAATACAGTGAGTTTAGCCATACTGCTTCTCTCTCACACTGTCCTTAAAGGAATACAGTGAGTTTAGCCAGACTGTTTCTCTTTCACACTATCCTTAAAGGAATACAGTGAGTTTTTGATCGATTATAACAGTTGTAACCAATTTAGCATACACACCAAAATCATCTATGTGTGGCCAACAATCTACGAGGGACTCACAGGTGATTTTGGTGAGTATGTTGACTAATGGGAGAATTTCACAAAAACTCCTTTCAGCCAACAATGGACGAAAACCCTAAAGGCTCATTTATACTCCATTTTCATACGAAAATAAATGCTTCCGTTTCAAACGGTGTAATCGTCACTGCCCACATACTTCCATGCGTCTTTTACGTTGGTATCATGTTAAGCAATACATCCACCAGTGGGCAGTAGAGAGTCAAATGCATGAGTGTGTGTTGCTGCCTTTCATGCGTATCCGTAAGCTTTCAGAGGACGGACAGAAAACGCACGAATTGAACGCAGAGTACGGACAGTCCGTCTCCGTCTTTAACGTAGAATATAATTGGGCCTTAATCCTGCCAAAATGCCCTCTGTGGCTGTAATTAGAATGCCCGATCGTTTGATTAAAGGCGAATTAAAACCGCATCACATTCATCTGTTGGGCAGGTATAATTGACAATCAACAACATCTGATATTTAGCATAGTTTACCTGCTAGGCCTACTACACACATACCCTAATCTTATTTTGAAGGAAAGTTAGAAGTACAGTTAGTTTATTTGTGTTCAGAGGTTGCAAGAAGGGCGATGTTGACCCATCAGCCATTTTTGTGTGAACTAATGATTATTCCCTGTTGTTTTTGCTGTGTAGGGGAACCAAGTCCCCCCAAGATTGAGGGCACGAGTCACACCAAAGGCAACTCCCTCCAGGTGAACTGGATCAAGCAGGACGACGGGGGCTCCACCATTAAACATTACCTGGTCAGATACAAGGCTGTGAGTATACAGGGCGAGGCTCGCCCATTAAACATTACCTGGTCAGATACAAGGCTGTGAGTATACCGGGCGAGGCTCGCCCATTAAACATTACCTGGTCAGATACAAGGCTGTGAGTATACAGGGCGAGGCTCGCCCATTAAACATTACCTGGTCAGATACAAGGCTGTGAGTATACAGGGCGAGGCTCGCCCATTAAACATTACCTGGTCAGATACAAGGCTGTGAGTATACCGGGCGAGGCTCGCCCATTAAACATTACCTGGTCAAATACAAGGCTGTGAGTATACCGGGCGAGGCTCGCCCATTAAACATTACCTGGTCAGATACAAGGCTGTGAGTATACAGGGCGAGGCTCGCCCATTAAACATTACCTGGTCAGATACAAGGCTGTGAGTATACCGGGCGAGGCTCGCCCATTAAACATTACCTGGTCAGATACAAGGCTGTGAGTATACCGGGCGAGGCTCGCCCATTAAACATTACCTGGTCAGATACAAGGCTGTGAGTATACAGGGCGAGGCTCGCCCATTAAACATTACCTGGTCAGATACAAGGCTGTGAGTATACAGGGCGAGGCTCGCCCATTAAACATTACCTGGTCAGATACAAGGCTGTGAGTATACCGGGCGAGGCTCGCCCATTAAACATTACCTGGTCCGATACAAGGCTGTGAGTATACCGGGCGAGGCTCGCCCATTAAACATTACCTGGTCAGATACAAGGCTGTGAGTATACCGGGCGAGGCTCGCCCATTAAACATTACCTGGTCAGATACAAGGCTGTGAGTATACAGGGCGAGGCTCGCCCATTAAACATTACCTGGTCCGATACAAGGCTGTGAGTATACCGGGCGAGGCTCGCCCATTAAACATTACCTGGTCAGATACAAGGCTGTGAGTATACCGGGCGAGGCTCGCCCATTAAACATTACCTGGTCAGATACAAGGCTGTGAGTATACAGGGCGAGGCTTGCCCATTAAACATTACCTGGTCAGATACAAGGCTGTGAGTATACTGGGCGAGGCTCGCCCATTAAACATTACCTGGTCAGATACAAGGCTGTGAGTTTATCGGGCGAGGCTCGCCCATTAAACATTACCTGGTCAGATACAAGGCTGTGAGTATACAGGGCGAGGCTCGCCCATTAAACATTACCTGGTCTGATACAAGGCTGTGAGTATACCGGGCGAGGCTCACCCATTAAACATTACCTGGTCAGATACAAGGCTGTGAGTATACAGGGCGAGGCTCGCCCATTAAACATTACCTGGTCAGATACAAGGCTGTGAGTATACAGGGCGAGGCTCGCCCATTAAACATTACCTGGTCAGATACAAGGCTGTGTATACCGGATGAGGAGGTGACCCCGTACCACTTTGTTGTTTCTGCTCTGCTCTTAAAGATTAGATGACACTTTATTGAGTAACACTTTTTAGTAAGGTACACATACTCACCATTAAGTAGTTGCTTGTTATTATCATGCATATAGAGAGCCAAAGTTCCACCCCTTCCGGTCGGGGGCCTGCACAGACCAGTATCTGAAAACATGGACTCTATCTTCCCCCTGGCCTTAGGCGCTAAACTGGTGTTAAACGCGAAAAAACATGCTTTGCGCCTGCTTACCCGTGACTCGGGAAGATAGCGTCATGTTTTTACGCCTCGAAATGCGCTTTACGCTGAAGAGGCGTGGCGCAGTGCCAGAATAGGCCAGAATGGGCGTTTCGGCCTTAAATACCAGCCTAAAGCTATCTTCCCAACTGGTGTTAATTTTGCGGTTAGCATTTTTCAAAACCAGGCCTTATTCAGTGCGCCGGCCTCGGGGATGCACCCACGGTGTTATTCAATCACTCTGCCGCTATCTCACTCTCTCTCCCCCCCCTTCTCTCTCACTCCCTCTCTCTTGCGCGTCAATTTCTGCCCCTATAGTGCACTGCAAGCATCAGATCTGAAATGTAGGCTGTACCACAGAATTACAGAACCATCACTATTTTGTCCATTAATTTATATGTAGGCACTAGGCAGGCACAATCACAGATGAAAAAAAAGTTGTTATACCACAGTTTTGAGCCCCTGTCATTCAGAGGCTGTTGCATCATCCTACCTCACCTGCCGCGCAGAGGGGGCGAAGAAAAGGCAGCGAGAGAAAACGATGTCCAAACTTTCACCAATCTAAATCTCATCATGACTTCCAAGGATAGGCTATATTTTTCTAGCCGATGCGTTTAGAACATTGTTCTCAGTTTGCTCTTGCTAGTGTAGCGTATTTACATGCTTGCTGTATTTAATCTGCCGTGAGATTTGTTTGAGGAACATATGGAGACAGACGGGGATGAAAGAGGGGAGGGAGCTCAGAGCGCTTTGGTCGGGCTTGTCTAACCGGACTGGATCGCTCCGTGGAATCGGAGCTTGAAAGGGAAGACTGTGAATGGTTTACTGCAGATCGCCAATGCCCACAGTTTAAAAGGCGTGGTTAAAGGGTTAGCGCCGGCTTTTGCGCCGAGGACAAATTAGGGAATGCGCCTGACCACGCCCACTAATAGCGCTGCGCCAGGCCTTAAACCAGGGGTGTCAGACTCATATTAGGTAGAGGGCCGGATTTTTTTTTTACTAAAATCAATTCGACTCATTTATCCATTTACTTCACAAAAGAAATACTGCTCTTTCCATTTCTCTTGAAACTGCCTGCATTCCGTGTCAACCTTTCTCTTTTTCGACAGCATCTTGTTGATTCCTTTGTTTTTTGGTAGGTAGCCGAATGCGCGATTCAATTCCAGCATGGCATCATGGCGGCTTTGTTTACACCTGATGACCTACTGACATACTTCCTTGTAGTGCAGGTTAATTAACTTATGAATGAACTCTTAGCTTGCTTATTAGCCACACGTAGTTCATGATAATGGGGTGCGAATTTAATAATAATAATAAAAAAAATAAAAATAATAATATTCCAAAACATCTCGCGGGCCGGATGAAACCTGCCCGCGGGCCGGCCGTATCTCTGACATCCCTGCCTTAAACGCTAATTTAAGGCCAGGGGGAAGATAGAGCCCCATATGAATGGTGGTGAATGGCGAGAGACAATTTTTTTTATCCTGTATGAATTGTGCCATGAGGTACATATATTATGTTTGTCAATTTAAAAGATAACTTCGCAAGTCAAGAAAGTCGTAGTTTGTCGTAAAACTGTTGCTCTATAAGTTATAAATCAGAAAGACTACACACAACCAGTCGCATAAGTGACATCAGGCCATGTTGGTGTTGGTGTGAGGTATATTGTGCGATTGTGAGATGTAGTTGATTGAGCTGTTTCATACAAAACTAAACGTTACGTTTCAGGTTTACGACAAACTGCAGCTTTCTTGACATGCAAAGTTATCTTTTAAATTCAGGAAAAATCACATGTGTACTTCATGGCACAATTAAAACGGGATCAACTTTTTTTTTGTCTTTCGCCGTTCGCCACCACTCATATTTTTTTCGATGGTGGTGCTTGTGCAGAAGCAGCAAGTACATGTAGGCCATACATGGGCAACATACGGCCCGCGGGCCCGCGATAGAATTGCAAAAAAAAAAAAAAAAAAAATGTTTTACAGTGCACCTGAACGCAACATGCAAGATACCCGCTGAATAAGTGTCCAAATGTTCATGTCATTCTGGCCAATACTCTTCTGTTATAGCATTTCAGTCTGGAATATGGAATATCTTTCAATAATATTAGGCTAAAAGTAATCTCATGTGTAAGAAATGACTGTTCTACATTGAAGTAGAAATTTAAATAATTAACTTGTTGGTTTTGGATTTATTTAGCTTCAAGAGTGCATTTTTGTTCTTGTGTGACCCTCAACACAGGCTTTGAGAATCCCGGGCCACTTACTGATACTTATGCTTAAATTAACCCACTCATATTCTGGTTTATTTAAAGAAAAACATTTCGGCTAGTGGAAATTATAATTGGCTGGTAACTTTAAAATCTAGCAGCCATATTGGCAGGTGGTGAAAAAAGTTAATTTCAAGCCCTGCAGGGAGAGCAGGTGGTGACATAGGAGTGAGTGAGAAAAGGATCAAATATTGGTGGTTAAGACTGAATAATGACATCACAACTGTTAATTTAAAATTAGTTATTCCTCTAAACCTGGCTTCAAATGCCCGAAATTTTTCACGCTGGCGCTGTTCAGCCCTCAGCAAAAACTGGTAGCGAGGACATTTTTTTGTGGCCCTCTCTATCATCAAAGTTGCCCATCCATGGGTTACAGCATGACAATATTTGTTCGGCCCCCGGCAACAATCTGGGTTTCTCATGTGGCCCCCCATGAAAAATAGTTGCCCACCCCTGATGTAGGCGGTGACTTTGGCTCTCTATTAGTAGCATAATGGCTGTTTAATAGTCATTATAAAACGGCTCTCTCAAATCAAGCAATCTGATTGGTTCACAGCCATTGTATAATTCCAGTAACCGAGTTCAATAACCCATGGCCATGGGTTATTGGTTGCCATGGCAACTCTCTTACTAAAAGGCAGCCCTGCGCTCGAGCTCCGTGTTGGGCTTTCCAGAAAGCTCTCAGCTTCTCAGCAAGCGCCAGGATTGGCCAATGTCAACTTCAGTCTCCAGAACGATCCAATCAAATCACCCGCACGTCTATCTTCTTGCTAGAGGTCCCGCCTTACAGTAGTGTCAAAACAAAAAGCTACTCGCTTGCAGCCAGACGCATGATGGCGCAACTCTCTTAGGCTTTGGTTACCTCAAAAACAAAATGGCGGAGACAGCTTTCAGATCCTTGTGAATCGATCTTCGCTTATAACTTTACTAATACTTCGCAGAAAATGATGTTTTGTACAAGAATAGACGCGGGCTAATGTCTTAACCCCTCTCTCGCACGCCCTCACTCTTAACCCCGCATTTCTAAATAAGACGTAACGTTACTTGGTGTCGGCATACGGCTCTGGTGTCGGCCTTTGCAAAAAGCTCTCAGCAAGCGCCAGGATTGGCCAATGTCGACTTCAGTCTCCAGAACGATCCAATCAAATCACCCGCACGTCTATCTTCTTGCTAGAGGTCCCGCCTTACAGTAGTGTTTCAACTGACTCTATCAGAATAAAATGCCAGTCGGACTTATAGTATTATTATTATTATATTATTATACTTGGAAACCGTTTTATAAAAGCAATATAGCACTCAAGCAGCGTGTGTTGTGGAATATATCCCGCTGATAAGCTGTTATCCCATGAGGCCGCAGGCCGAGTGGGATAACAGCTTATCAGCGGGATATATTCACCACAACACACTTGCTCTCGTGCTATATTGCTTAATTATAAAACGGCACTCTCAAATCAAGCAATCTGATTGGTTCACAGCTGTGGTATATTTAGCGTATACCACAGCTAGAGCCGTATCCCCAAAACACTCCGCCTCTGCCTGCTAGCCTCACAAACGAGAGCTCCTAAGCCAACCTGTGTCACCATAATACCCACAGTGCCTTGCAGTAGTGTTTACTGTCTCTCCTACTAGTGACGTCATCAGTATACGACTGCTAGCTAGCCACTAGCTAGTTAATTATCCTCGCAGAGTATCTGTCTATGTGTGCTCCCTGGCTGTATCAGTCTCATAGAATATCAGATTTGGGACTTGGAACTTGGATGTGAGCAAGGAAGTAGGACTGAAGTGGTAAGTTTGGAAAATATGTGTTTTATTCCAGCTTCGGTTGTATTACAAACCAAGTCAACGTAGGACGCACAGCCTGTGTTTGAGTGGTACTACCACCTTATAAGGCAAAGCATATTAAGATTGTTAATTTCTTTCCAAAGCCTTTGCCCTTCCGTCAAGGCAAAGCGCGGCTACTTAAAAAAAAATATATATATATATATATATATATATATATATATATATATATATATATATATATATATATATAAGATAATTTTGATTTGTTTAAAAAAAAAAGGTCACTGCCTACTTCCCCTTGTGTCATTTCCTAGTTTTGATGTCTTTACTGTTATTCTAAAATATGGAAAATAGTAAGAATAAAGAAAAATGTGATCTCCCCAAACTTTTGACTTGCAATGTTTATGTAAAATATAACAACTAGAGGAATATGAGAGCATGGGAAAGACACTACAGGTATGTGAAATAAAGAAAGCCACTCCCTGTGCCCCTCAGTCTAGAATGGCAGACGAACATGCGTTTCTCTCCCCTTACCATCCGCTTTCAGAAGCACGTTTCTGACTGGAAACCGGAGATCCGCCTCCCCCAAACCAGTGACCACGTGGTGCTTTACGGCCTGGACTGGAATACGGAGTACGAGATCTACGTGGTGGCAGAGAATAAGAAGGGCAAGTCCGAGGCTGGCGTGCTGGCCTTCAGAACACCCACAGAACCCACTACCGTCCCAGGTAAAATCCCCATCACAGCCTCCACCCCCCCCCCCCCCCCCCCCCCCCCCCTAGCATCCACACACACCAACCACAGTGCAGAGACGTTGCCACCGTGACCCCAAAAGTGACTCTATTTGGATCCCCAAACACCTCCTGGTTCTTATTCAAGCCTTAGGGGTGGGAGCGTTAGATGTGTGATAGTCTGAAATTAATTTGCTTAAGGTTAGGTTAAGGTTTGAGTCATGGTTAGAAACTGAAACTGAAGACATGACTCACAGCAGAAAACGTCTTCTTCAGTTTGGAATTGAACCCGGGTCCACACACCCTTACAGCGCCACCGTCTAAGTACTACAGGCACACTGTAGCTGTTTCCAGTCTGGTCTCCTCCGTGTAATCCTTTCCTGGTGGGGAAACGTATTTCTCTCATTTTTCCTGCGCAGAGCACATTATTTCCTTTTGAAAGACTCAGTCCAGTTGTGCTCATTTCACAAACAGAGACCAGGCTGCAAGAAATCAACAATAACCGTTGAATCCTGGAAAAAGCAGAGCAGGATTACTCACTGACTGCATTTACATGGACTGAAAAATCTGACTATTAACCTTATTTTAAGACAATATTTCAATTAAGGTGTTTACACGAGTTCCTTATAGAATATTCCATTCACGTTCCCGTTTACATGCCACTGATTCATGGCTGAAGACACACGCCCACCAGAGCATGTGAGCGGAGTGCTGAGAATTGCCACTCTTCGCTCACTGAGCTGTCACCTCTCTCCGCTCAGAACCATTCCCGGCTGCTCCACACTCCACAGCGCTCCGCGCTCAACACAGATTTCACTCCGCTCCACTCCACAGCGCTCCGTGCTCAACACAGATTTCATTGCGCTCCGCTCCAGGATTTGTCGGTCGCTGTTAGTAAACACACTGCATTCAAGTAGCCCCTCCTCCCCGGCTCCACGAGCGAGAGAGAGAGAGAGAGAGAGAGAGCGCTGACCGATCGAGCAGCGCTGGCAAACAACGCCGATGAATCAGAGAAATTTAAAGTTATTTTCTCATAGTTTCACAGAGGTTATATTCTAAAAGCACAAATAAACACACCCACACCTCCAAGCACCTCCCCAAAACCCTGTGGGAAGGTGGTGTTTCCACATTGTGTTTGAATGCAGTTTGCTCTGCGTGTGTGTGTGTGTGTGTGTGTGTGTGTGTGTGTGTGTGTGTGTGTGTGTGTGTGTGTGTGTGTGCATATGCGTGTGCGTGTGCATGTGCGTGTGCATGTGCGTGTGTGTGTGTGTTTGTGTGTGTCATCAAACAGACACACCGACAGCACACAGCCTGTCTGCAGTGTGCACACACAGCAGAGAGAGAGAGAGGGAGAACTGAATCACAACAGAGAAACGAAACAAAAAAACCGAAGAGACATTCTGGGTTGGACTTGGAGCGGGAGATAAGGCGTCGTCCCAGATTTTTTAAATCCACTCCAGCCAAAATCCTCTTGCTCTGCTCACATGCTCTGATGCCCACACGATGTCTCTACGTCCTGCGGAGTTCTCCTCAATTTAACCTGAACTCTTTAGATCATGTTTCTACCGTGTTAGCCCTCGTTCACACAGGACGCCGAAGCAACGCTCAACCGAAGCTGTACGTACGCTGTACCCACAAGTTTCATTTGTATGAATTTGAATGTAGGCTTAGCGACGTCATTGTCTGATTAAAGTGTTTACATGTCTACAATGCACTTCAATAATGCGACTAAGATTGGAATACTCCACATGTCTTGTTGATTGATGTGTTGTTGATTGTTGTTTACCAGGACTATGACCTTATTCGGGTTAAGGTCATCAGAAAATGTTGTTTTCATGGCAGTGTCTTATTCAGAGTATTGTCTTAATCGGGTGAATATTGGAATATTGCAGTCCATGTAAACGTAGTCAGTGTCTAGCGGCAGAGTATTATTTGCCTCTCTGTGGTGCTGCGTCATGCTACTCTGCTCTCCTGGCCTTCACAGACTCAGGTTCAGTGAGCAGAGTGAGAACAGATGATATCCATCAGGCACAGAACATTTTGTTCGCTTCATAGCAAATCCCCCTCTGCCCCAGTGGTCACGGTCAGCCCTCTGTAGCTCTGTTGCTGTGTGCTGTGGAAGGGTTGCATTTGAACTGGGGCTGCCTCCCCATTGCACTACACCTGAGCAGCACATCTCTCTCTTTCTCTATCTCACCATCGCTTTCCTTTCCATGGCCCACAAAACCCCCCACAAACCCCCCCCCCCCCCCCCCCCCCGCAAGTGTCATTTTGCATTTTGGCCACGATACCATCCAGTTTTGCGCCGGGATCTGAGCGCAGACACAGGTGTGGGCGTGCCCCATGCCAAACCAGGCGTGTCCCCGCAAAATGCTTGCCTCCTGCTATCGTCAGCATGCCGCAAATTCTTTGTGTGCATGCAATTTTAAGAGCACCTAGTGCAGTGCAGTGCAGTGCAGTGCAGTGCAGGGGAATTCCTTTTGGATACATCATTACGCACGATGTCCCATTAAACTACAAACGCCAGGACGTCAAATTCTGCTGCTAAAATTGGGTAACAGCAGATTATTCAGTGAGGCAGTCAACTATTATTCACTGAAAAACGTTTATCACGTGTGAAGAGCCACAAACATGCTGCCTACTTGCAATATTATTGTCAATCAAATGTCCCTGTTTCCCCGTTGCAAACACGTTTCTATTTTCCAGTCAACAAAAGAACCCGAATTGCATCAAATCACAGATGTTTTTAACAGGTATAAGATGCGATGGTTGTTGTGAGATCTCCAAATTACGCATGGGAGAATTACAGCATGCATCGCGCAAGCTGTGTTAAAGGGAATGCGAGACGGGAATCTGATTGGTTTGATTGATGTAACACCCGGGCATTGCCAGGCCACACCTGTGAATAATTCAGGTGGTCAAGACCGCCCAAATCCAGTTTGCGCCGTGCACAGTTGAAACTTTGCGGGGCACGGAGAATAGCAGATAACTTGGGAACGGCCATTAATTTGCACAAGTGCTAAATTGCCGCTTTTGCCACGATAGGGCCCTAATTTTTTCTCTGTTATCCTTCCATTTTCACCGCGAGTTAGAGCAGAGAAAGGTCAGCGGTAAGTAGGTCAAAGTTTAAACAATTAGATGGAAAATTGGAAAATTCATGCTACTCCACCCAGTTCCCCTCCCCCTGGACAGGTGTCCCGACTGACCAGAGGAGGCACTAGTGCAGCGAATAGGACACATACCCTTAATCCAACTTACCACCTGCAGACATGGCCAGTTGTGCCTGTATGGAGGCCTGACCAAGCCGGACGTAACATGGGGGTTCGAACTCGCGACCCTCGTGTTGGTAGGCAGAGAATCTACCGCTGCACTACCCGGACACCCCATCCCTGTTTTTCTTCTTTTCATCCTTGTCACCCTCTCTCATACTCCATCTGCCCCTCCCTCTTCTTTTTTCCACACTCTATTTTTACTTCTTCTCAACCTCTCTCTTCCACTGCCAGCTTTAGTGGGTCTGGGTTAAGGGGTCGTGACAGACATTACTGACCTGAATATGTGGCCTAGTTGGGTGGGGAGGCAGCCCTCCAGTCCTTGCATGTTGCCACTTCCAACTGGATTAATTTTGTCAATACTTTACTGTTGACCCTAAGAGGCAACTGCCAGTGCATGGCATATAAAAGAAGAACTGTTATTTTCTTCTTCGTGTGCTTGCTGGGTAACAGCCACATAGCAGTGGGAGGTTTGGATCACTCATAATACCACCAGAGCAAGTTCACATGGACTCCATCCCAGTCCCCCCCTTTAATTCACTTAATGATTTTCATTTGTTGTTTTGAGATTTCTTAGCTTTGCTTCCAAGTTGCAGCAGCACCCACACACCAATGCTGTTCCTTAACTTCAAGGCATGTGGAAAACTGCTGAGAGAGTTTATTTTTAGTCACAACATCTGCACTGAATTTCAGTAGGTTTCACAGCTGTTCTTGGTCAAGTCAGCTAAAAACAGCTGCTCTTCTGTAACTGCACACTGGCTCAGTGCGCTAAATTGGCACTGCAACGCAGTTTGTGAATGCAGGTTGCTTTTCAGTAAATTGTTTCATTTGGTTTTCTTTTTAATTATGGTAAATTGCAAACTGCAGTCCTGTAAAAATCCACACAAAACAAAAACTAATGCACAATCATAAATCATTTGTATGGGTTTTGGTGTGGGGGGGGGGGAAACTGCTCTGAAAACAGTACCGCAAAGTTTGCTTCTTCTTCGGGACTTGGCTCTTTTGAATCTGATGACAAAGAACAAAGCATTTGAATAATTTGAATAATTTTGTGGGTATAAAATAATATAATAATTTGGCTGGTGTACGTCTAGATCTTTGTGAGGACAGCGTGGCAGCATTTGCATGCCAGACTCACAGAAGGCATCATGCTGCCCGGCTGTGGACAGATAAAACAACTCCATTATACAGACAAAATCACCAGAATTCAGGAGTCGGTCAAAATAAACACATTATCCGCAAATTGCTATTTGGGACACAGAGGTCGCAGGTGTTGAAAACTGATCCATCCAAATCTCCCCCGCTAAGGTTGACATTGGAGTAAAACTACAAAAACAAGCTATTAACTTTTGCAGTTTTAATAACATGAGATCACCCATTCATCATGCCACTGACTTGACCTTCGTAACCGGCTTCTGTTTTTGGGATGTTTTTTTGTTTCTTTTTGCATGGCGACTCTCCCTGTCGTGGTGGAGAAAACAGAACGACTCTTGTGGATGTGCTCTCACATCCAGGCCGTCGTCTCTGATCAGAACCACGACTGGCACTCCTTGTTCATGTACATTGTACATTATCATGCCTCCGCCGGCGACAGCCATGCCGAAGGCATTATGGTACGTACGTATGTCCGTCCATACGGCGTACATATGTCCGTACGTACGTATGTACGTATGTCCGTCCGTCCGATGTTCGTTAACGCGATATCTGACGAATGCCTTGACGGAATTTCATCAAATTTGCCTTAAACATCCACTTAGCCTCGAGGATGATCTGATTAGATTTTGGTGGTCAAAGGTCAAGGTCACTGTGACCTCACACACCCAATTTCCAAGCTCTGTAACGCAACATCTCAGGAGTGCCTTGACGGAATTTCTTCCAATTTGCCTCAAATGGCGGTTTGGACTCAAGAATGAACTAATGGCGGAGGCATAAATCGGCGGTGCGGTCGTTCTAGTTTGAGACCAGGTTTGGGTGATAAGGACCAAAAATCATATCTTGGTATTTTTAGACTGAATGGCGATGCACAATATATATCTCTGTATTTTCTACGAAGTGGTCTAAATGGTCAGATGTACTGTAAGTCAAAGCCACATGTGAGATGTCACAAGCACTTTTATTAAAACAAGATAGGGCTGGGCAAAATCGACAAAATCAAATATCACAATTTTTTGGGGACCAAATACCTCAATTGGTGCTTCAATCGGTGCTAAAGATATTCTTTTTTAAATTAATCATCAGTAATGTGGAAATAAGTGGGTAAAGGCAAATAATAGAACAGCTGGAACAGTCTGCTAAGCTAGAACTTCTGTAATGCAGCCTTTAAAACTAGAACCAGGAAAAGACCACTTATGCCATATCACAATATTACAATATCCAAAATCTAAGATGATATCTAGTCTCATATCATATCGATATAAGATCTTGCCCAGCCCTACATTAGACCAGGGAGGCTGGCCTGTAGTGTGTCTTTAAATGTCTTGGTCTCTGTCGTCATCCCTCCCCCAAACCGCGAAACCACCTCATCTGTGTGACCTTCCACGCATGCTTGCCATGAACCACGCCATTTTGCCGTGCTACTAACATGCTATGACTTCTTTTTTGCTTTGATCCTCTAACTTAGATTTATTTTTTAGTCTCTAATAACCTTTCAGACTTATGTTTCTGTATTTCTGACCTATTTTCTATCTCTCTCTCTCTCTCTCTCTCCCTCTCTCCCTCTCCTTATTTCTCTCCCACTTCCCTTCTCTCCGTGTCTCCATGTGTGATCTCTTGGGCACCTATGGACCATGACATTGCCATACACACAACTTTCAAACTCTGTTTGTGCTATTTTCCTTTTTTGTCCTTGTCGCACTTTTTTGCTATGAATATCACTTTCAAAAAAACACACACGATTTTTGTGCCTATATATTTTTTTGTGTTTTTTGTCGTGTGTCCGTGACCTCAGCTACCCTTGGTTGCCAAAGTGTGACATGCAGTCTGGCAGCTCTTTTGCTGTCCGTGCTGACTGTGCTGTGGCTCTCATAAACTGGTTAATGGTTCAAGGAGAAAGAGGATAGTCTGATCCTTTGAGATCTCGGGCCAGACTCCTTTGCTTTCTATGCCTTTTGACCCTTGTGCAGCCACACACAAGAAAAACAAGAAAAACAACGAAGAGTCAAGACATCGGT
Source organism: Poromitra crassiceps (assembly GCF_964638095.1). Taxonomy (NCBI): domain Eukaryota; kingdom Metazoa; phylum Chordata; class Actinopteri; order Beryciformes; family Melamphaidae; genus Poromitra; species Poromitra crassiceps. Next base: position 80,058,901 of record NC_139623.1, on the reverse strand, counting down.
TTCATGACGTTATTACAGGGTACTCAGTACTTGCGTCATTCTCAATTTTGGGGGATTTTAATTCTGTTTATATTTTGTTTTCATCTGTTTTCATGTTGTATATGAATAGATTCTGAAAGGATTTTTTTTTTTTTTTTGCCTAGCCTGGTAAACCATCCTGATCACATGAACTCACACTCTGTTTGGTTCTGTGTATAAGTCTGGCCTCCAGCCCTCCCCAGCAAAGTTCCAGAAATTACAAAGTGCACGGGCCAATCAGGGACCTGCCTCGTAGTTGACAACGTGCACCAGCCAATCAGGTCAAAACCGTATGGCAGCCCCCCCAGGCAAAGAGCAGTGACGTTAATGTTAGTAGAGTTTTTCTGCAGAAAATAAGTTTTTGCCATTCTTTCGAGTGGATTTGGATTGGATTTGGTGATGCTGATTGGCTGAAGGAGTTGTCTGTCAACGCAAGTACTCCCGCCCACTGAAATTGATGTGGACGGCACCGAGTCCAGACTGATGTGAGATCACGTTATCAGCATGCTTTTTACCAGGCTAGGTTTTGACAATGGACAGACTTGAGTACTATATTGGGATATGATGTAGGGAAGGCATTGCCACTTTATTTTAAATATGGTTCATAACACATTCATAATGCCTTAATATGATCTTCAGAGGGGTGGTGAATAGAGTTATTACCATACACTGTCTACATATGTGTCCACAACCTCTAAACCAGACTTTCCATTTATTCAGCAATTTATTGCCTAATAAACAGACACATCATTCCTGTGTTATGTTCCAGATGACATAAAGCATGAGCACTGCATGCTAGCTGACATGAGGCATGATCCAGTATTCATGAAAATGCTATGCAGCCGCTTTGAAGCTCCTATACGCATTATGAATGTGTTAATCCAACACACTCCCACAGCTAAATTGTGTAATACCACAGCGCAAAAAAACATATTTTCACAATAACTCCTCTATTCACGACAACTCCTCTGAAATTCTTAGATGGTAACGTTCTTTGTAGTTTCACAATAATGGCTGTCAAATTGTTACATGGCAACGCTGTCAAATTGTTAGATGGCAACACCTTTTTACATTTCTGCAAACGTTTAATATCAGCGAAAATTTGAAACCAAACGTCTGTTAATTTGAATGTTAATTTGACAACGTTGGCAAGTAAAACAACTTTAAGATTAAGTTCATGGTTAGGGTTTGGGTTAGGCTTAAAATGTTAAATATGACTTACAGTTGAAATGTAGACATACACTACACTACACTACACTACACTACACCCTACACTACACTACACCACACCCTACACTACACTACACCAGTGTTTCTCAAACTTCTTCAGACCAAGGACCACTTAACCAATAAAAAAAAACTCAGGGACCACCTAACTCCCAAAACATCCCCAAAAACAATAGGCCTACTACTTCAACTGTAAATGACAAATTACAGGCTAATTAAATGACAAATAGCATTAAGGCTGTACAATGAATCAAATTTCAATTATGAAAACAAGATAACCGATATAACAAATATATACAATTTATTTTAGTCCATTTACCATTTATTTTTACATGTATTTTTCCTTTTCAGTTCAAATATTATATTCAAAGTTCAAAGAAAGTTTTTCCAAGTTCAATAAATGCACAATGTTGCCAAAGTCAAATAGGCTATCTGTTGCCATCTTAAAGTTGCATTCAGTGATGTTTTTGTGTTCAAATAAGTGTTAAATGGCTCTATATTCTGACAGCAATCACTGAAATAGAGTGTTTGGTCAGTAACTTGGAACTCCCAACCCCCCGCTGTTGTCTGTCTCTCTCCTGTAGCCCTGCATGCAGAGTGGACCTATCTCCACAACCGTAACTCGTAGGGTGGTGGCGTTGGATTCGGGGTGAAAAAATACATATAGTCCTTAACACATTGACTGCCAGCCGTTTTTTTTTTGCTGTAGGTAGCTTCTGCCAGGCCGTTTTTTGAGGATTCTGGCTCATTTTACAAGGGCCGAGGATTCTTTTCTGCTTGGAGTTTGTGAACACGAAGTTCACAAAAGTACTAATAGAATGTGTGCTTTCTTTGTCTAAAAGAGTTAGTTTGTAGAGTTAGTAGTTATGTAGATATTAGCCGTTGAGTACAGCATGGTTTCAGCTGTCTGAGAGTGAAAGCTGAGATAATCGCAGTTTTGTGAAATTCAATCAAACAGGCAGAACAGTCACTTTAACCATTTATTTTTGGCATCAGTGAGAGATCAGACATCCAAACAATATAGTTCCGAACGCCCTCTCCTTCAACTCCTCCCTCCGTGGGCGTGTCTAGTGGCTTTCAGCCTGCGTTTGTCACAAGCGAGTGCTCTGCTGCAGCCTCCCTCCCTGGCAGCGAGTTTGAGCAGCCTCCCTCCCCGCCTACAGTATGAGAATGAGGCTCGTTCGTTTCTGGGTTTTCGGAATGCGTGCGATTCTGGCCTTTCTGCGGGCGTTTCAAAGTGTGTTTTACCCATAATATATTATGCAAATTTGCAATCCCCCGTGTGCTGCTGCTGGCGCGGCCCGAGAGCGGCGAGTCTGGTGACTGATGACTGTAAAATCGGCAAGCCATTTCCTTGAGAATGGAGGAAGCAGCCGCGGGAGGCGGCTGCTTTTGGTTGATTTTCTCTCTGTCGGGAGGGCACCGTCGCCACCTAGCTGGTCGGTAAAATAGATTATACACATTCTCTTCCTCCAATTCTGCTATAGGAGACGTAAAAGGGGTTGATCGATGTCCCACCGTCAAAAAAAATAATGTTTATGTAAGACGAGATATCTCGTCTTTGGCACTTAACACATTGAGTGCCAGCGACGCCATATGGCGTCATTAGAAATTTACCGTAGGCTGCCAGCGACGCCAAATGGCGTCAGTAACTCGAAATTCTTTTTTTGACGGGGGGGTGTCGATCTATGCCTCTTACATCGCCTCTTACAATATGATAGCTATTGAATGTGTCTAACCTATTTTACAGAACCCTTAGGTGGCGACAGCGCACTCCAGATGAGAGAAAGTGGAGTAAAACCATAGAGTAAAACACACAGAAGAAGTCGTTTGGGAAGAGGAAATCGCATCGCATCCGTCCGTATGCAGCTGCTTCATTGAAGCATAACGTAGCTGTGCCCCTGCAGCAGCCAATCTGCTGTCACAATTGAGCACCTCGTGTCCGCTGCAACAGTCCATTCGCATGATCAGCCGTGGAGTTCTCAACTGGAAGCATGGTGACATACACGCGGGTGTAAAAAAGCTGGACTAGCGGACTTTTCACTGCTGAGCAGCACACGCAGAGCAAATGCACTCAGCAGAGCCGAACAGAGCAGAGAGATACTCCTCCCACAACGGGGGGGGGGAGGAGGAGGGGGGGAGGTGGGGCACGCAGGACACTACAGCATACAGCAGACCCAGGCAGCTGCAGCATTACATCAGAAAATATTAGCAATGAGTCAATGATGTGCTTGAAATGCTTCCTTTCACAAAAGGGTCATTATCTCAGCTCGTAGAAAAAAAGGGCTGTTTTTGGTCTAATCAAGCTATCTTCTCCGGCTCATAACTAAAGAACGGAAAATGGGATCAATAAACTTTTTTTTGCAGGTGATAGAAGAGAGTCTCATCGTTATTTGTGCATGTTCAGTGTTTACATAGTAATTATTAAAGAAATTATATGACTGTTTTAAAATGCATTGCGGCCTATGTGGCACAGTACAGCACCTTTTGCCCAAGGGCCGTGGCACTCAAAGTGTTAACGGTTGGATTATGTAAGACGAGATATCTCGTCGATGGCACTCAACGTGTTAATAGGCATCACGATCTGACCTTCCGTTTCCCAGAAAACGTACGTTTCTCTGATTGGATAGTGGGAGGTAAAAAAATGGGGAAAAATATAAATCTACTCGCGGACCACTAAGGGGCGCCCGCGGACCACCAGTGGTCCGTGGGCACTGTTTGAGAAACACTGCACTACACCCTACACTACACTACACTCTACACTACACTCTACACTACACAACACTACACAACACTACACTACACTACACTACACAACACCCTACGTGCGCCTGGCTTATTTCAATATACACATGAGAACAATAGGGCAAAAAGAGGTTTTGCGCTGTGGACCAACGCTGTTGTTAAACAATTTCCTGTGAGACTGGGCTGGTTCACCAGGTTACAAGTAAAGTGATAGCAAAGATGCTGTGTCTAATTTCTGCCTAACAGTTTTTGGATACAAGCTTGAAATGTTAACAATCCTGCTGTACAAAATGAGAGGAATGCAGTGGAATGTAATATTGATTACTGTATAATCAGAGTGTTAATTTGTTTTTGTTTTTTTCTTACTTTCTCTTGTCATCAATTATAAAAGCTCATTTGTCAGGAGAGGGTAAGAAGGCTGTGCAGAGAAACCAGACGTGTTTTGTGACAAAGTGTACATATACTCTTTTCAAAAAGATCTTCAAGGAAAGAAATCAGCTGTTTGATGGTTTACTGTATGTTCTCTTTTTACCTGAAAACTAAAAAAAGAAGCTAAACTTTAATGCAACAGCTGTTAAACACTAAAACATCTGTCTCACTTTCAATCATGTGAAATTATTCCATCCTTTGAGACATTTTTGTAAGTACATACCTGTGTATTTCCATGTAACCATTGTAGGGTCGAAAATAAATTGTGTTTCTTTTTCTCTGATGGAAATAATGGCTTCCGGAAGCTTTAGCCACTTAACATAGGAAAATGTGTGACACAGTGCTGAATTCTACTGACTTTTCATGGCCAGGATGGTAAAGCTGCTTTTATAGCCGTCGTTTTGTCTGGAGCTTCAACAAAAATGTCTGTATTCTACATCCAATGTTGCATTTACCCTACACAGGACTGTTAAACCCATATGTGGACAGTGTGGGAAAATACATGTACAGTATATAACAAATGCACAAATGGTAAATATACTGTATACAATATATGGTAGCACTTTATATTACAGCTCGATAACAACATGGCAATAGTGTGATAATAAAGAATAGTTAGGTAATATATGTAATTACCAAAGTAATAACCAGGTAATATTGGTATTAACAATGGGTATATCTGGGTAATTAAATTTAAACTTATGTAACAGGGCCAAAAACAAATGGGAATAATGGGGAAACACGTTTACAGATAGCAATAAGGCAAGACCAGTAATAGTATAGTAATATTTTAGTAACAATATCGTAACCTGCTAACAATAACATGATTATATTAGTGCAATATTTGGATTGAAACATGGTAATATGGTGACATTATTTAATTGGATAATAACCTGAAAATAATGAGGTAATATAGGTTGATGAATTGTAATTACCATATAATGCTGCAATTCATACTCCAGCCAGCTTGGTTCCAAACATTACCTTTTGTTTCAAGGTAATACTGTACAAATTACATGTTTAATGCTGTGACTTTTTTATCAGGAAAGACTTGTGGTCGTTTCTGTGTAATAACCATGAATCAGGGCTGCAAAATGCTAAACTCCCTGTTTCCATTGAATTCCATGTTAATATTAGATTAGATCCAAACTTCTAGAGTCGTAGGGATGAACTAAATCGTTTTGCCTCATTGCCATCTTTACATGTTTTTCCCCATTATAACCATTTGTTTCTGGCCCTGTTAATCATATTGCATGCATTTCAGGCTAATTACCCAGATATACCCATTGTTAAGCTATTAGTTCGTTATTACTTTGGTAATTAGAAAGTATTACCTAATTATTACTTCTTTATTATCACACTATTCCCTATTACCATGTTGTTAGCGAGCTGTGATGTAAAGTGCTACCCAGTATACTAGAGGCTTTTGCAGTTGTATCAATCATCGAGCAATCAAGGGTGGCGCCATCATGAAGGTCCATTGAGAATTGGCTGTATGAAAATAATGGCAAAAGGAGGAGCCAGGCTATTAAGAGATTGGTGTGGTGTGGCTGTCCATCCATTCAGGACTCTGATGAGGTTGATTTTTGTCTTAACATGTGACTAATGTTAACTTCTACTATGCATTAGCTGTGCAATTCAGATTTGTTAAGACGGTGATCGTTAGCTGACCAGATACTACGGTTAGCCAACTAACAAACTGGCATTATCTAAACATAAAACCGGACATACTGTATCAGTGATGAAACTATCAGTTCCCAGTCAAAAACAGGACAGAAATCCAATCCTGTTGAAATGGTTGTAGCCAACATTTGCTGGCTGAGGGCTGAAGACCTTCAATATGGACGCCAGTGGGTGCAACAGCTCATCTGAAAGCCTTCTAAAGTTTTGCCATTTGTTCAACAGGCAGAGTTCCACGGCTCTATATTGTATTAATTTCCAGCAGAGTCAGAAGCAGTGAGGAGATGCAATTCTAAAGTGAAACAAGACTAAAATAACCTACAGCCATGACCAACTATGTGCGAATATTAATAAAACATTCATACATTTTCAGTAATCATACCGATCTGAATGTTGCTTGTTTTAAAGTTGGCTATAGAAACATCGTAGATCTTCCTTATCATGATGACCTTTGTTGAATCCTTTAGGACTGTTTCCTTTTAAGATCCTGGACACCTTTAACTGAAAAAAGAATGAATAGGTTGCTCGCTTACACCTGTGCCTACAGGTGGAATAATTAGGTGGAATTATGTTATATGAAAAGTTGAAATATCAGAATTATATTGGCAAAAGAGAAAATAGGTAGTAGTAGTCTTACCTGTAGATTCTTCTTGTTCTCTCACATGATAAAATGATAAGAGGAGGTTAAGACACCCCTGGTATTCCTTGTTCCTTCGTTGGTTCACCTGTACCTTCTGAGAAATGATGTAAGCAAGTTAATCTAAATGAGTACATTAACTGTTGGTATAAGTTGCACATTCTAATTCTGGTTGAAGGTTTTTACAGAAACACAGTTTAACAAAATAGTAAAGCTGGTCATTTCTGGTTATGGTATTTTCCCTCTTCATCCCTTATCCCATCTAAATGAGTTAGAAGGTTTTTGTCATGTCAGTCTGTAGTGTAGGGCCTCCTGCTGCTGCATCACTACTACAACAGGGCTAAGTCAGAGAGGGAATCCATTCTTGGCGTCATTCTGCCTTCTTGTGGCCAAAAAGAAAAGAGAATCTGAATTGTACATTATTTTGGTGCAGTGCCACACCACGGCAGGAATGAGCTTGTTGCAGCAGCAAAATTAATAGCTTTCAATAGGGAAGAAAGGAAAAAATATAAATACAAAATTAGCATCTAATATATAAAACTCATCTAAACAGTAGAGATAAGAATAACAACAAAATAACAGGGGTGATATAAGCATATTCAGCTGACAAACATGTTAAAAAGACTATGTGTGGGAGGTGTAGGAAAGATATATGATATTGCTTACTTAAATATGGATTAGTCTTTACTAAATATTGAAGTGCCAGATCAGCATAAAAAATATACATATTATGTAAAGGTTGGTCAATCCAACACCATTATGCTATGATAGTCTACTGGCAATATTAGTATTCTGTCAATGCACTGGTACATTACACCAGCAGATTTTCTATACTGGACAATGACCGATTTTCGATTTAACACCAAATGTAATGCTGTTGGGGATTTTGCAGCGAACACCTGACAGAGAAATCTCCTGTAGTCCTTGCTGACATACCAACACCCCAACAGCCCCCCCCCCCTTCCCCGCCAGTATTAAAAACATGCCAGATGATTTATCACGCCTGTTAAAATGCAAATGAAGCATTGGGCAAAGGAAAAACAAGTGTCTGCAATGTTGCCTTCTCCTACAGGTATACTGTGCTGTGGCATGCCCGTGCCTTCTCCCACAGGTATACTGTGCTGTGGCATGCCCCTGCCTTCTCCCACAGGTATACTGAGCTGTGGCATGTCCCTGCCTTCTCCCACAGGTGTACTGTGCTGTGGCATGTCCCTGCCTTCTCCCACAGGTATACTGTGCTGTGGCATGTCCCTGCCTTCTCCCACAGGTATACTGAGCTGTGGCATGTCCCTGCCTTCTCCCACAGGTGTACTGTGCTGTGGCATGTCCCTGCCTTCTCCCACAGGTATACTGTGCTGTGGCATGTCCCTGCCTTCTCCCACAGGTATACTGAGCTGTGGCATGTCCCTGTCTTCTCCCACAGGTATACTGTGCTGTGGCATGTCCCTGCCTTCTCCCACAGGTATACTGAGCTGTGGGATGTCCCTGCCTTCTCCCACAGGTATACTGAGCTGTGGCATGCCCCTGTCTTCTCCCACAGGTATACTGAGCTGTGGCATGCCCCTGTCTTCTCCCACAGGTATACTGTGCTGTGGCATGTCCCTGCTATTTTCATCATAGTCGTCAGTGTAGGCTAAATGAAGAATGGCAGGCGAGAGTACAGACAAAGGCACTTTTTGTCGAAGGAGACGACAGTGGATTTAAATTACATATTGAGATGATTTCACAATGGGCAGGCAATGGATAATGATAGGCCCCGTACACAATGGCTCCCTGGCATTGTAGGTTATTTTCTTTTGCAGGTTGCAAAACATGTTTGTATATTCAGCTACAGATTGAAAAAAGAGCAGCTTGCTGCATCACCAAATCACTGTCCTTAGCTTAACTGCTATTTAAACAGTCATCATTTATCTAAACATCTAGCAAATGAAACACCTGGCAGAACAAAACTGAACATCTTTCCTAAATCGTTGGGGTCTTCTGGTAAATCCGGCTTGTATAATCTGCCCAGCAGCACTTCATTTTAAGGAAATATCAACTTTAGATTTGGTTCTCACAGCAGTTTGGTGGAAGAGGATATGCAGATGGCAGGTGAACACAATGACGTCAGGCGCTTTTCTGCTCTGAGTTGAAGTTTTTTCAACTGGAGGCGTTCAGAGCGCATAGAGTGGCAACATGTGAGGAGCTTAGACGCAAAAGCAGCGAGCAAAACGCTTCACTCTCACTGAAAACTATTACAAAAAGCCGCCCCAGGGCCCAGGCTGCTAAAACTGTCTGATAGAGGATTTCCCTGCCATCTCTGTGGTGCATAACATTAAGATTCAGGCATTCCACAGCAGCAAACTATGAATGTTCTGAACTTTATCAGCAGGATTGTCTCCACACTTCACACAAGGCCTAATCAGGGACAAAGTGTTGACTTGAAACAAGGGTGTCGAATCATGTGCAATGGAGGACCAAAAGGCCAACCAAACACTACACCAGCTGCAATATGTCATCAATCTGTGAGGTTCAATACATTCCAAGAGTTATTTACATTTTTGGTGCACCCACTTTCCTTAGACTTGGCTTGTCTAGTTCTACATAATGCATTTGGGTATATATTGAAAGTGTGATAATTTACACAAAGGCCTTCCTATGTGTGATGTGTTCCATTAGCTTCATAGATAAGACTGACTAGAACTGCAGCACCACTGTTGTACTTCACCCCCCACCTTCAGGGAACAGGGTTTATATTCAGAACCAATAGAGAGCCGCAGGGATGACGTGTTTTTGTAGTCGGAACACGGAAGCCCCGGACTTCATGGTTCTTCACTGTTTCTGCCTATGGGATTTTTGAATGGGTTTTTGGCGCGATGCTTCAAATAAGGTCTCTAGGCAACGCAAACTTAATCAAACGTGAACCAGTGTTCAGCGGGATCATCTTCACACATGAGGACCACTTTCATGAGTTTTGAAGCGTAAATGCGAGTCCTAGAAGTAAAAAGCTTGTGGTAAGCTAATCCAGAACTACACACTGTCGCATAGATCGGCTTCCACGTCACGTCACCACTCAACCTGGAGTGTTGTTGTTGTGTGCGCTGCTGTGCACTGATTACCCCTGGCTGAACCAGGTGAGGGAAAGAGAATTTCCGTGTTCGTCCTTTGAAGTGATGACGTTATTGACGTATAATATCCCCCCGGTTATATTTGGGCTACTAAAACAATGTTGGTTATCGGCAACTAAACAACTTGGTTAAGGTTAGGCAACTAAACAACTTGGTTAAGGTTAGGCAACTAAACAACTTGGTTAAGGTTAGGCAACTAAACAACTTGGTTAAGGTTAGGCAACTAAACAACTTGGTTAAGGTTAAGCAACTAAACAACTGGGTTAAGGTTATGAAACTAAACAACTTGGTTAAGGTTAGGCAACTAAACAACTTGGTTAAGGTTAGGCAACTAAACAACTTGGTTAAGGTTAGGCAACTAAACAACTTGGTTAAGGTTATGAAACTAAACAACTTGGTTAAGGTTAGGCAACTAAAACAACTTGGTTAAGGTTAGGCAACTAAACAACTTGGTTAAGGTTAGGCAACTAAACAACTTGGTTAAGGTTATGAAACTAAACAACTTGGTTAAGGTTAGGCAACTAAAACAACTTGGTTAAGGTTAGGCAACTAAACAATTTGGTTAAGGTTAGGCAACTAAACAACTTGGTTAAGGTTAGGCAACTAAACAACTTGGTTAAGGTTAGGCAACTAAAACAACTTGGTTAAGGTTAGGCAACTAAACAACTTGGTTAAGGTTAGGCAACTAACAACTTGGTTAAGGTTAGGCAACTAAACAACTTGGTTAAGGTTAGGCAACTAAACAACTTGGTTAAGGTTAAGCAACTAAACAACTTGGTTAAGGTTATGAAACTAAACAACTTGGTTAAGGTTAGGCAACTAAAACAACTTGGTTAAGGTTAGGCAACTAAACAACTTGGTTAAGGTTAGGCAACTAAAACAACTTGGTTAAGGTTAGGCAACTAAACAACTTGGTTAAGGTTATGAAACTAAACAACTTGGTTAAGGTTAGGCAACTAAACAACTTGGTTAAGGTTAGGCAACTAAACAACTTGGTTAAGGTTAGGCAACTAAACAACTTGGTTAAGGTTAGGCAACTAAACAACTTGGTTAAGGTTATGCAACTAAAACAACTTGGTTGAGGTTAGGCAACTAAAACAACTTGGTTGAGGTTAGGCAACTAAACAACTTCTCTCGTGATGTGGAAGCTCTCTCGTGATGAGGAAGCTCAAAGATGGGCACGTTACTGGTGTCAGCGTGCTATTTAAATCTGAGACTGTCGTTATGTTAAACACCACCAGAGGTCATTGCTGCTGTACTTCCCGGACACAGCTACCGACTCTGGTGTATGCAATTACACACATGCACTTACTCACACGGCCGCAAGACATCACATACGTAAATATTGGTCAGTTTAACCACCTTGAAAATCGAGCAATGTTGTCGTTTTCCTTTTAAGGACGGGCTGTGATGCCGAATTTCAAATGTGTGCAAGTGATTACCACCATCTCACCAACTTTAGCTCCAGCGGTGTCAGTGTTGAATGGGAAGAGAGACACCTTCTTCTCTGCTTAGTTCTCTGCATTCTGAAAAGACAGCTTGGGGAGCTGGATACATCTTCATGATAAATTATATCTAGTTACAAAAGGTAACTGTGTGTGTTACTGTTTGTGTTAATCTGACATGACTAACCACAGAATATTGTCTGATACTATCATGTCCCAGAGTTCATTTTGTGCCATTAACTACAAATAATCAGTAAATTAATTTTTTTTTTTTTTAATACTGATTTAATGTCGTGTGTGGTGAGTAACAGTCTGTTCAGTAGTTTTACTGAGGTGTGTGTCTGTATAAGATTTGTCTATGAGTAATACATTTGTGGGTCCATGCACATGCATTAAGCACTGTAAGCCAGTAAGTAAGCATCATAAATCATTGGTTTTGTTGTAAGTTACCGCAATGGTACAACTTGTAACTCTTTGCGGGACATGAATTTGAGTTCTGGTAAGTAGCTGTTTTGTCCCCTCAAAGTGAAACTCATGAATTCTTTGAAGTTAAAACCAGATCACTGTAACAAACAAAAAACAGCAAGGATACTGTCAGTGTCCACCGGTTCGGTTTAGAGTGGACCATCTATCTCCAGGATTTGTCCCTTGATGGAATATCAGGAAGTCTTGTCTTGTTACTAATTTTGGTGGTCTTATGTGGTCTTATATCACTGATATTATGCACAAATTACATTTTAAAGTGGATTTACCCTTTCAAAAATATGCACACCATGGAAATTTGGCTAGCATTAATGAATCTAGGTTAGCGGCAATGTGTTCAAATGGCAGGATTATGATGGGGGCTAAGGACAAAGTTCTTGACACACCCAATAGCTCTGGCTGGCTTGTGCCCCAACCCTGAGTATTCTATCCTGTCTATATGCTATCCTACTATTATAATTGGGCGGCATTTTGTGTGCATGCAATTGCTCAACTGCACATGCGCGAAGCAGGCGAGGCCGTGCAGCGGCTGAGCTGCGTCTGTGACCTCGAAGGCAAACCAACGAGGCACGGTACAAATGAACACCGCCAGTTTAGCGTGTGAGCCAGCAAGAAAAGTCCATTTCTAGTTGGAATAATCAGTGGCCCTCAAAGTGGAATTATACATTTGATGACTGCTTGGTTGTACAGTGCTGAAATAGGAACTCATATCATTTGATTAAAATTGTATTAGTTTGGTACTAGCACTTTATTGGTAAGCGGAAAGGCTAGCTTATTAACCAAATACGCTACATTAGTGGTAGCTATACTAGCACAGATTCCTATGAGTGTTTCATTACAATCCATTCAAAGTCCAGTGGTCTGGCACGGAAAAACCAGGATAGAAACAACGATGTGCACAAGATTTAAAATGTAAAATACTGTTCCCCATGCAACAGCTCATGTTAGGCTATGCAGTATATGTTAGCTAGCTACTGATCATGTTGGCAACTGTACAGTAAGTGCAACATTACTGAGGTCGACTGCGCATGCGTCGATGGTGTGTTTGCCCGCCAGAAGCTCCGTTGCACTTTAACATTTTAACCAGTTTTAAGCTATAATCGTGCGTGTACCTTTTAGCTATTTTTTGTGTACTATCAGAGTTTCACACCCGGCTTAACGTTTTTGTGATCGAACACCTGGATCGCATTATTCTGGACCTAAACAATCCTCCGCCTGGAGCTGCATCATTGACTCAGCCCAGCTAGCTTCGGAAGCTAAGCTAACCCGTAGTTGGATCAGAGAGCTCAGCCCTTCACGGGCATATTCACATTAGTTGGAACTTGTTTTTGTTTGCCGTGTGTGGGGAACTCTCTGTTACAGAGCCCCAACCGGCCGGACTTTTCTAATCATCAAACAACAACTTGAGCTAAAGCTAGACTAAGCTAAGCTAGGCGAGCAGCCTAGAGGGCTAGCAGCACCTGGATACTCCCACTGGCCTGGTGGTTTGCCTGTAACCTAGATAGGCTAGTGGTGAGATTTATTCTATCTCTCTGTGTACAATCATGCCATACGATCCATCATCATGTATTAACTGTAGTCTTACCGTGATTGAACTGGTCAAAGATGTCTCCCGGTTGCAAGTTGAAATCACAGTGAAGAATCGGTCCATCAGGAAACTCACATCCACACTGCAGTCATTTAATTTAATCTCAACAAATGATGTTGACAGTTTGGGCATCGGAGATGACACCACTGTTCCGTGGCTTAGAGAATCCCTCCACACCAGCAATGTTTCTCATGGGGAGGATCTGTGGCGTAGGATTGGTACCAAACCCAAGCAGCCAGTCTGCTCGACCCCCTCCACTGCAGCTGCTGCCGCTACCTGGGTCCCAGCTAGCCGTTGCCGTGATCGACCCCGAGGATTTCCTAGCCTCCAGCCCCCCTCATGGTCTCTTGAGCTTGATAATAGATTCAAACTCCTGGAGGATGAGATCGAAAACCCGCCTGATCCCCTGTACTCCTCAGTACTTCCTCCGCTGAACGTGCCTCCCAGCCCGGGGGCGCCATTCAACATACGGAGCAGCGCCCAGTTTCCACCGCTGTCCGGGCTTTCGTCTCCGTCGTCTCCTCCGATGTCGTCTGCAGTGCCTGCTCGCCCTGCTTGGTCCCTATCCGGCAGCGCCCAGCTTCCACCGCTGTCCGGGTCTTCGCCTCCCTCGTCTCCTCCGATGTACGCCGACTCGCCTGCAGTACCTGCCCGTCCTGCTTGGTCCCTGTCCGGCAGCGCCCAGCTTCCACCGCTGTCCGGGTCTTCGCCTCCTTCGTCTCCTCCGACGTACGCTGGTTCGTCTGCAGTACCTGCTCGTCCTGCTCGGTCCCGATGCGGCACCCGACTCCGGCTGCTGAAGGAGGCCGCCTCCAATCGCCCTGAGCAGACCAACAGGAGTATCCCAGCTCGCCCCCTCTCTTCTCCCGCTGTGGGTTCTGGTGCTGGTCCTCTCCCTCCGCCCGGCCCTGGTCCCCCTGGTCTTACGGGGATGTCACCGAACCCGCCTTGCTCGAGTGAAGTGGCCGCTATCGTTGGTTTGATCACTAATGTCGTGCATTTTACACCGGCCCTGGGGGGAGCTCGTGTCCCCCCCCTCTCACAGCCACTTCCTCCGCTATTACAAGTAATATCTCCTTCAATGTCCGCACCCCCTCCATCCACTCTTATTATTGGCGATTCAATTGTAAGGGGTTTTAAAAAGAAGTCTGTGGCCACGTTCTGTTTTCCAGGGGCCAAGGTAACAGATATCACGTCAGAAATCCCCAGCATCCTGGCTGACCACGCACTAGTCCAAGACGTTGTCATTCATGTTGGCTGCAACGACATCCCAAAAAGGGCATCCGAAAAGCTTAGAAGGGATTACACAGCTCTCCTGGACTTTCTCTCGGTCCACAACAAACGTGTGTTTGTTTCTGGCCCGCTCCCCCCTCGTAATCGCGGGGTGGAACGATTTAGCCGCACATTGGGTTTTCACACCTGGCTCGAATCAACTTGTGCAACTCGCAACATAGTTTTTATCGATAATTTTAACCTTTTTTGGAATCGCCCTGCTTTCTTCCGGCCTGATGGCATTCACCCCAATGCCTTGGGCTCACGCATTTTAACTGATAATTTGTTTTATAAGATCCACACCAGCCGAACATGACTAGCCACCTCCATGCGTCCACTTCCGGTCACTCCTGTCCCACACCTTAGAAACTCCCTCTCCACCAAGGATCACGTTAGTTCCCCCCCCCCGCTATCGTCAACTCCAGTCGCCTCCCCCACTGCATTGCAGACAACAACTTTGTCAGTCAGTCAGACACCCGATCATCGAACAGTAAGAAACATTCCCCTCATTCACATCTCCCGGGTGCGCCTCCGACGCCGCACTTCACACTCTGGCATTAACCACAACAACTTAATAACGGTTCCTACCAGAAATCCCCCTATTTTCCCCAGCAGCACACGGACAAAACTGGACGATCTGGCATCTACACAAGAGTTTCAAGTCGCTAATGGCCTGAAATTCATGCACCTAAATGTTAGGAGTTTACTCCCCAAACTGGACTTGGTAAATATTTTAATCAATGATGCCTCTCCTGACGTTTTAGTGATTTCAGAGTCATGGCTGTCCCGCAGAACTGAGGATTCTGATGTTGCTATTATTAATTTTAATTTGTTTCGTGTGGATAGGAGAGCCAAGGGAGGAGGAGTTATAGTCTATGTCAGAGAGCATTTAGTGACACATGTGTTGGCATCCTCCTCCATTCCCAAGTATTATGAGTGCATTGTTTTGGATGTTTGCACGGGAGGCGATTCACACATAACGGTCGCAGGTGTGTACCGCCCCCCCTCCGCCCCGAGCACGGCCATTGATGACCTTGGAAGGGTCTTCTCACAACATATTAACTCTGAATTCATTCTCCTTGGCGACTTGAACCAGGACTGGCTGGCTGAGTCCTCCTTCAGTCTAAAACAGCTCTGTATTCAGTTAGATTTAACACAGCTCATTCAACACACAACAAGGCCGAATACAAAACACCCCTCCAGATCCACTTTGATAGACATAATTTTGACCAACAGACCACTCAAATATCCCCAAAGTGGGGTATTCGCTCAAGGCATCAGTGATCACTGCCCTATAGGATGTATCAGACAAATAAAAATTAGTAAATCTAAAAGTAACTATATAAGAAAACGTTACTTTAAGCACTTTGTAGAGCAGGGCTTTTTGCATGATCTTTATTACGCGGATCTAGAGAGGCTGTGTCTAATTCCTGATGCTGAATTAGCCTCAGCTCATTTTTCTTTTGTTTTCAACTTAGTAGCTGATAGGCACGCGCCGTATAAAAATCTAAGAGTGAAAAATCGCTCCAGTCCCTGGTTCACACAGTCTGTGAAATCTGCCCTACGTCTCAGGGACTCAGCCTGGTCCAATGCCAGATCTTCTGGTAATTCAGCAGACTGGTGCCACTTCAGGATGAGAAGAAATAAATGCACTGCCGTAATCAGAAAGGCCAAATCTGATTATTACTTAGCCTCACTCAATGATTCCCAGCAAAATTCAGCAAAATTTTGGAAAATAGTGAAATCTTTAAAACATGCACCTAGTTCCGCCCTTCCCCCTCAGATCACCGGCGAGCACGGTTCTATCACCGATAAACAGCAAATGTGTGACGCCTTCAATCGTCATTTCAGCTCTGCCGGGTTTGCATTTGAAAGGTCATTGGCCAATTCGACTTCCGCAACAACATTACCCCCTGTTCCACCCTCCTTGGATCCTTTGATTCCCCCTCTCTTCCACGACCGATTCTCTCTCAGCCCGATTAGCATTAGTGAAGTTCAAAAGGCATTGTCTAAATTAAACGTTAAGAAATCAAAAGGAGAGGATGATATTGCCCCCTTCTTTCTTCGCCTTAGCGCACAACTGATCGCCTCCCCGATTGCGCATTTATTTAATTTAACATTTACTTCGGGCGAAATTCCTTCCATTTGGAAATTCGCTCAAATCATACCTTTATTTAAAGGTGGCGACCCGAGTATTCTTGACAATTACCGTCCAATCTCCAAATTATGTTGTCTTGCTAAAGTCCTGGAAGCTCTAGTAAACGAGCAGCTTCGAATATTCATGGACTCTTACAGTGTTCTTCAAACGCAGCAATCAGGTTTTAGACCAAAATATAGCACAATAACGGCTTCCTCTCTTGTAATAAATGACATACAAAACTGTCTTGATGCCCGCCAGCACTGCGCGGCTATCTTTATTGATCTGTCAAAGGCGTTTGACACGGTAGACCACAATATACTTCTGAGTAAACTGTCCTCCATTGGCTTAGACAGACAATCAGTCACATGGTTCTCCAATTACCTCACGGGGAGAAAACAGTCCATAGTTACAGACAGTACGCGGTCTAACACTCTTCCTATTAATAAAGGGGTCCCTCAAGGTTCTATCTCAGGCCCAACCCTGTTCACGCTCTATATAAATAACATTCTCTTTCCTAGTGAGCTCTGTAATGTCCATTACTATGCAGACGATACGATCTTATATTGTGTCGGGGATACCCCCGCCCAGGCCGTCGCAAGCTTACAATCTGCCTTCAATGCTTTTCAAAATTCCCTGTTTAACCTCAAATTGGTTCTAAATTCCAAAAAGACAAAATGGATGCTTTTTTCCAGGTCCCCTTCCATCATGGACAGCCTTAGCATAGTAACCCTACAAGGCGAAGCTATTGAAATTGTTGAATCCTATAAATACCTTGGTATCTGGGTGGATAGCAAACTATCCTTCAATGAGCATATTGAGCACCTTGTAAAAAAACTTAGGAGGAAAGTTGGATTCTTGTACAGAAATAAGTCATGTTTCTCTGCATCCTCTAGAAAACAATTGGTTCAATCTTTAATACTGTCTGTTTTCGACTATGGTGATATTGTGTATATGCATGCCTCATCTTCTGCCTTGAAGTCACTTGACGCCGTGTATCACAGCGCGCTGCGCTTCATAACTGGAGATAAATTTCTTACTCACCACTGTGTTCTGTACGAAAAGGTGTGTTGGCCCTCTCTTTCAGTCAGAAGAGAACAGCACTGTCTTTTGTTTATTTATAAAGCCCTAATCGGTCAGCTTCCTCCATATCTGTGTTTACTTCTCACTCATGCAAGCAATCGCAACGGCACACGCTCACAGTCTTACATCAGGCTGCGTGTCCCGCGTGTGAGGACCGAGCAAGGAAAGACTGCTTTCTCGTACTATGCACCGGTCAAATGGAATTCACTGCAGGACATTATAAAATTGGATCAATTACTTCCTCTGGTCTCGTTCAAGGCACTCCTTCGCGACACCTTATGTGAGAGATGCACATGTTTTTAGCTAATTGTTCTATTGTCGACGGACTCTAGTTGCAATTTGCTCTGTTTTGATTTCTACTTGCTTTAAATTGACCTTGTTGTTTTGATTGTTCTTATCACTTGTCCTGTTTGTCTGAAACTTTTTGTATATGTACTTTTGTAGCAGGGCACTCTTGAAAATGAGGGCTTGCTCTCAAGAGGCTTCCCTGGGTAAATAAAGGAAATCAAATCAAATCAAAATTACATTTCAAATGTACGTATGTTTAAGCCTTTACCACACAGGTGGTTTTATTTAATGCCAGGCTTGGAAATATAACTTTTAGGATTATACACAATAAATGCTGTGTAGCATGCTGCTACATTGATGTTGAGCCCAGATAGCATCTCAGACAAATCATGCTCATGTTTCCTATGCAGAATCCTGAATACCGAGGTTTTCCATTGCATTTTTCCTAGTAGGAAGTCGGAATTTTCAACATCCCTGTTGGACTTAGTACACACAATGACCAATTAACCACAAGACTGTTATAATAATATTGAAGCGAATGTTATCTGTAACAGATTTTTAAGTGTGACAGTTGAAGTAGGCTATATTTACTGTGAACTGTAATTGCTTTCTGAGATTTATTTTCTCTATAAACTGCAAGGTATTTAATGCTTGAACGGTCATATGATTACGTTTAGATTGGCGGATCTTATTGTGCAGGGTATCTTTTTGCTTTCGGCCAAGCTCAGGAGAATGGCAGAGAGAAACGAGTCAATGTACAGGCACGTTGTTTAAATTGAATCTGACTCTCCTTTTCCATGACTTTTAATGTAAAAAATGCTAATTGTTCATGAATGTCACAAAATATGTCACAAGCCTTTTATAAGTGCTGTCTATGTAAATCCACCTACAAAGAAAGGGTTGCCATCGGAGGGTTACTATGTACTACTAAGTACTATGGGTACTGGATATATGTTTATATGTACCACTACCCACCTCTTGGTAAAGTACCTAATAGTAGGCCTACCCTATAGATGCAATTTGTCTTCACACTACATATTTAGATGTGTTTTTGTCTTATTTTTGGAAGTATTGTACTTGTGTGTGATATAGAAGGCATCAAGTGTGCGTGCTCTGATTACTTTCAAGAGTAACAAACAAGACGGTAGCCTTGGCATGATTCGTGTAGAAAATCCCTCTGAAGAGAGCACACTCAAGGTCTTAAGAGTTGAAACCTGAAGCAACGTAATAAAAACTTGACGGCATTCCACACTGTCTCACTCCCCTCTTTCTTTCTACCTTTACTTATTCTTTCTTTCTTTCAATCTCCATCTTTCTCCCCTCTCACTCCTCTATGTTGAGCCCTCCTCTCTCCTATGTCCTCCCCTTATCCCCTCTCCTATGTCCTCCCCTTATCCTCTCTCCTATGTCCTCTCCTTATCCCCTCTCTTCTGCCTTGCTTCCTGTTGCGTCTCCTCCTCTCTGTCCTTGCCGTTCAGATGCAATGGGTGGCGGCTCGGGCCTGGGGACCGGTGCCATTGTGGGGATACTGATCGTGGTGTTCTTCCTGCTGCTGCTGGGCGTGGACGTCACCTGCTACTTCCTCAACAAGTGCGGCCTCCTCATGTGCATCGCCGTCAACTTCTGCGGAAAGGCCGGCCCGGGTGCCAAGAACAAGGACATCGAGGAGGGCAAGGCAGCATTCACGTAAGTTAGCATATGGCCTTTTGACCTGTGACAGCTTATAATTATTAGTGATGTAATGTTAACTACAAAGGAGGGGAAACCTTCTGTCCATGAGCATCATCAAGGAAACAACCACTGATATGAACAAAAATTAAGCAGGAACAGTAACTGAGTGCTGTGGGATGGGAACTATGTTCCCTCAGCCCTACATGTATGTTCCATCAGTCCTATGTTCCCTCAACCCTATGTTCCCTCAACCCTATGTTCCCTCAGTCCTATGTTCCCTCACTCAGCCCTATGTTCCCTCAACCCTATGTTCCCTCAACCCTATGTTCCCTCAACCCTATGTTCCCTCAACCCTATGTTCCCTCAGCCCTATGTTCCCTCAACCCTATGTTCCCTCAACCCTATGTTCCCTCAGCCCTATGTTCCCTCAACCCTATGTTCCCTCAGCCCTATGTTCCCTCAACCCTATGTTCCCTCAGTCCTATGTTCCCTCAACCCTATGTTCCCTCAACCCTATGTTCCCTCAGTCCTATGTTCCCTCATCCCTATGTTCCCTCAGTCCTATGTTCCCTCAGTCCTATGTTTCCTCAGTCCTATGTTCCCTCAGTCCTATGTTCCCTCAACCCTATGTTCCCTCAACCCTATGTTCCCTCAGTCCTATGTTCCCTCAGTCCTATGTTCCCTCAGTCCTATGTTCCCTCAGTCCTATGTTTCCTCAGTCCTATGTTCCCTCAGTCCTATGTTCCCTCATCCCTATGTTCCCTCAGTCCTATGTTCCCTCAACCCTATGTTCCCTCACTCAGCCCTATGTTCCCTCAACCCTATGTTCCCTCACTCAGCCCTATGTTCCCTCAACCCTATGTTCCCTCACTCAGCCCTATGTTCCCTCAACCCTATGTTCCCTCACTCAGCCCTATGTTCCCTCACTCAGCCCTATGTTCCCTCACTCAGCCCTATGTTCCCTCACTCAGCCCTATGTTCCCTCACTCAGCCCTATGTTCCCTCAACCCTATGTTCCCTCACTCAGCCCTATGTTCCCTCACTCAGCCCTATGTTCCCTCACTCAGCCCTATGTTCCCTCAACCCTATGTTCCCTCACTCAGCCCTATGTTCCCTCACTCAGCCCTATGTTCCCTCAACCCTATGTTCCCTCACTCAGCCCTATGTTCCCTCAACCCTATGTTCCCTCACTCAGCCCTATGTTCCCTCACTCAGCCCTATGTTCCCTCACTCAGCCCTATGTTCCCTCAACCCTATGTTCCGTCACTCAGCCCTATGTTCCCTCACTCAGCCCTATGTTCCCTCACTCAGCCCAATGTTCCCTCAACCCTATGTTCCCTCACTCAGCCCTATGTTCCCTCAACCCTATGTTCCCTCACTCAACCCTATGTTCCCTCACTCAACCCTATGTTCCCTCACTTAGCCCTATGTTCCATCAGTCCTATGTTTCCTCAGCCTTATGTTCCCTCAACCCTATGTTCCCTTTGATCAGTACCTAACATAATATTTATTTTCCCAGGATGCCAAATGCATGACCCGCCCTACTCTGCCTCTGATTGGGTTACCCTGATATTCGACCCTAACCTTAACCAATAATCACTCCTCATGCCTAGCCAATCATGACTCGCCATGCTTAAATGTAACCCAATCAGAGGCAGAGTAGGGCGCATCATGCCCTCGCCGTCCTAGGAAAATAAATTCTGCATACCTAACCTACCTTTAACTATTTATCCAAGCAGTTAATTTTATGTTAGTGTGAGCCGAATTAAAACGGTTTTCATTCTGTCATACATTAACCCATTTCTCATTGCATAGGCTCTGACATTCATAACACAACATCAGAAAGGAATATTTTATTTACGTTAATCAGCCTGTTTTGATTGGTGGCTGATTGATTGGTGTGTGTGTGTGTGTGTGTGTGTGTGTGTGTGTGTGTGTGTGTGTGTGGGTGTGTGTGTGAGAGAGAGAGAGAGAGAGAGAGAGCTGTATCAATAATTGAATGCTAGTGGTGACTCTGTTGCCTTCTGACAACAGGAAAGATGAATCTAAGGAGCCCATTGTGGAGGTGAGGGCGGAGAAGGAACACAGCCCCAACCAAGAAGGAGGGGGTCCCACTGAGCCCAATGAGACCACCCCTTTGACAGAACCTGAGTGAGTACCCCACCATCACAGGAACACACCACTTGCCCAACCTGGGGTTTGTCCTGGGCTTGGGCCTTCCTGCAGCATGAATACATGTATGTAAATGAAAGTACAGAGTGACAATGTGTTATTACCAGTATTAGTGAAAAATATCCTCACTATAACTTTGGACAGACCCTAACTGTTATTACTCTCTCGTGGGAGTTATGGGATAATACTGGTACAGAGTTGGCAGTTAATTTAAATCACTACAGTAAAATAACTTGTATGCCAGGTTCAAACTCTTATATCGTTATCGTTTGCGCTGCCATTTGCGCGCCTCTTATTGCTATCTTCCCTGCGTCTTAAGCTATCGTCTGCCTCCACCGTCCAGTTTTGCGCTGGGGTCTAAGCGCAGACACAGAAGTACGCGTTCCCAGGCGTGTCCGTGGGCCTCTAGCCTATCATCTGTCTCGCGCAAGTGTCATTTAGCGCTGTGGGGAAGATACCATCGGTATGTTCCGAGCGCAAAGAGAGGTTTGGGCGTTGCCCGTTCCAAAAAAGGCGTTCCAGCGCAATGTGTTAGAAAAAGGGGCCTTGGGTGCTCTCAATTTTAATGCCAGCAAATAGCTGGTCTTAGCGCAAACAACCCCACTACGCCAGGTGTACGCCTGAGTGCACACAGTATTCTCCGTGCAGTGCAGGAAATCCTTGCTTGGATACATTACGCACGGCATGGATGTCTCTCTCTCTCTCCAACACTTCGCGCACGCAGACACTCTTCCCTCCTCAGAATGCCACATTGATTTTCAACTATAGCCTACATTGCAGAAAAAACACATCTTGATTTAAAAATGAGAATTCGTCTGGTTTTATTAGGCTACATAATTCCCGACCATACAGGTCTGTGGTGTAACTTTAGATTAGTTTAGGTAGGAGAGGGTAGGAGAAAATAAAAAGCAAATGTTGATCTTTTCCAACCATTATACGTTTAATAGCACCGCAATAGCCCTCTCCACTTCCCTCGTCGGGGGGAGAGAGAGAGAGACACGGGGCATACTGTCAGCCTATAATGTTACTACCCAGCTCAACTTAACTGCCTCACCTCGTAATAGCCAGTAACCTATAGGCCTAGCTACTGCAAAAGTTAACTGTTGAAAATTCGATGTCTGGTTTTGTCACGAGTAGCCTACAGCTGAAGTCCCTCTCGCCATCAAGCAGACAGTGACGGAAGCATGTGTCTTTATGTGCGCCAACGGGAGAATGACGGACTAAATTGGTGGG
Organism: Poromitra crassiceps; assembly: GCF_964638095.1. Classification (NCBI taxonomy): domain Eukaryota; kingdom Metazoa; phylum Chordata; class Actinopteri; order Beryciformes; family Melamphaidae; genus Poromitra; species Poromitra crassiceps. The sequence continues at coordinate 80,035,686 of NC_139623.1, read as the reverse complement.
ATTCGATGTATATATATTAATAGAAACTAATAGAAAATAGCTGATTAATAAAATGTGTGCTGGTTGAACGAAATTCAACTTCAAATAGAGCAGCATCACTCATCGCGGCTCTCAGTACGCTGCATAATTACGCATGCAGTATAGCCCTGCAGCGGAGATGCAGGAGAAGAGAGCCCGAAAAGGGATAAGCATACGTCCATACAGACGTTTGGGCAGCAGCCCTTTTTCAGCGTGTGAAATGGCAATAATACACAGGTGATTCACAGGTGGGCATGAGCATGTTATTTGATTTCTATGCATGACAGCCTCACATCTCTCTCTCTCTCTCTCCCCATCTAGGCTATCTTTTCTCTATCTCCCTCTTTCTCTCTCTCACTCTAGTCCCTCGCAGTGAGGAGGAATCTGGCCATGACCTCACCTCCACAATGCTTTTGGGCATAAACACGCCTATACGGAGATGTGCGCCGAGATGACGTGAAGCGCAGCGGGCCGACACGCCCACAATTAGGGCTTTGCGCGGCGCTATTCCAGCGCAAAACGGGCGCTAACGCAAAATTACCGCCGTTGGGAAGATAGGGCCCTTAGTCATCTTAATCCTACAGGGTTCCCATGGGTCCTTGAAAACCTTGAAAGTTTGTGAATTTGAGATTTAACAAAAAAGTAAAATATGAATGTTCACACATTCAAGCCTCTCTCTCGCTCTCTCTCTCTCTCTCTCTCTCTCTCTCTCTCTCTCTCGTCTCTCTCTAATTGTTGTATGTGAGCTTCTGCAAAGCATATACAAATTCTCAGTGTTGTAACAGTAATTAACCTTGATCTGTGTCTCAAACTATGCCATATTGAGTCATTGAAATTGAGGAAATTTGGCCTTTAAAGTCGAGCTGAACCCAAAAATGTTTTATTTAATAATCTTTTATTTTAGTTCAAATACCTGGGTATTCAGTGCAAAAATCTAATTTCTTTAGTTTTTCACACTTTTCACATCAAAAGTTAATTTTTCAAGATTTCATTCAAAACAGTAATCTACAGTTTGCTGACGTCACCTAGTACTATCACATTTCTACACCATTTCAACCAATCAGATCACGACATGGCAGCTGTCAATCAAATCTTCATTTCAGGATAATGTTCTCTTCCAAATGAAGGGGGAAATGGCGCCTAGTACCTGTCATCTGGCAGAATTTCTAGCCCGTAAACTAACTACCGTAAATTCCGGACTATAAGCCGCGGCTTTTTTCCCGTTTTTTGGCCCCTGCGGCTTATATAACGGTGCGTCTTATCTATGGATTTTTTCAGAAAAAAAAAAAAAAAAAAAAAAATCTCTCTTTTTTAGCACTCTTTCTAACTATAAATCCACTTCTGTTTTAATTTCCTCTCTTGCCCTCTTTTCACCACACCGCGGACACTGTGTGCACTGTAAAAATAAACAACGGTGGTGTTGTGTTATGTTGTTTTGTTGAAATGTTACGGTAATACGGTAAATGGGAGCTTCCTCAAACAGCCATCTCTTTCCCGACAATCCCCTCTGTGCCAATCCCCTCTGTGCGTGACCACTTACATATGGTAATTACGGTAAGCAAACGGCCACAAGCCCATCAACTCCCTCCCCCGACTACCAGGAGAAAATCACAAACTTCGGCGAATTCACACAAAGGAAGATCAAGGAATATTCCATCGAACCGGAGCAGATCATAAATATGGATGAAGTGCCTTTGACGTTCGACCTGCCACTCACTCGGACTGTTAACAAGAAGCGCCCTGGAGGATTCTTTCACCAAAAAAAAGCTTTGCTCGTTCTCGACAGCATGAGAACGAGCAGTAGATGATCATGAGGTGGTTTTTCAGACGTGTCGATATAGCAGTTTATCGCAAAAGTGTAATGGAAACACATTTTTCGCATTTGCACGTCATGTGACCCATATTATCCCTTGGAAAAGGAGCGGAAAATAAGTTTGGTAAGTAAGGTTCGATAGCCGTGTCAAAACCTCCGCAGCAAGTGGAAAACTTTGAAGCAACGCTACCTAGCAGAAAGACGAGTGTTGTGCAAAAGCGTAGCCGGGCAAATTAGATAATGTTTAATGGCAGAAATCGGTCCATGGTGACAGCAGGCTGCCTGTGTGCGCGCATTTGGCACAGCGGCGAGATGAGAGGATGAAAAGCACACACTGGTGCGGTGGTGCTGTCTGAAGTGAATACAGTGACTGTGAGTAGGCTAATACATTGCACACGTTTCAGGTGCAATTATAGAACCAAATCAGCCTTTTCCCCCCTCCATCTCTAAATCGGACCAGTTGTAGGCTATTAGGCTACCTTTTTTCCTCTGCCTGTCGCGCTGACTGCATTCACGCAGCCAGCAACATTTTGCGACTCATTTTCTTTTGAATTGATAATCAGGCTCGTTTATATGCATTGTAACTTCATGTTGGGATTTCCATTGACCATTGGTTGGATTTGAGCATGCAGGGGACGGGATATGGGGCAGATCCCCGTGCGTAATCACTGTGGCAGCTGCTGCAACGGGGAATCACTCAAACGCAACTTCAATGGAAACGCCTACAAGTCGCAATTGTACATTGTCGAAGTTGTAGAAATATCGCAATTCTTTTGCGAAAAACTGTAATGGAAACACAGCTATAGATGAAGAGGAGTTCGTTGGTTTTGAGTGACAATGAAGGAGAGAGGAGAGTGGTTGACGAAGCCACCCTGAACCTGTTCGTTTCCGACACTGAAGATGAGGACTTTGGTGGTTTCAGTACGCAGGAAGAAGAGGAAGACGAGCATTAGTGACTTGACTTCTCTGGTTACAGGTTTGCTGCACATATAGCCTATTGTTGTGTGATTTTGTCTGGGGATTAGTGACCTGACTTTTGTTTTGTTTTGTTGAAATGTTAATAAATGGGAGCTTCCCCAAACAGCCATCGCTTTCCCGACATTCCTCTCTGTGCACGAACCCTTTCATATGGTAATTAAACATCAAAACACCCGCGGCTTATAGACCGGTGCGGCTTATAGAAGAAAAAAATAGTCAATTTTGGTCCCGCGGCTTATACACCGGTGCGTCTTATAGTCCGGAATTTACGGTACTAACTTGACCAATTATGCAAACTAAATCAAACGGTAATGTCTAAGAATGCAAAGAAATGTAACTGGCTCGTTAAAACTCACATTCCAGGAATATTATTTACCGCAATAGCGACAATGGCGCGCGCCTCAGAGAGCCTGGTTGTCCAACCCGTTCTCACTCTGAGCGCGTCGCATATTGACGCTTTGTCCTGTCCCTTGTGCGTCGCTTGTTACTAACATGGTACCCTTGAGCGACACATGAAACGACTTGGGCTTTCCGACTAAACTCAATGCAAACCCATGGAAGTCATCTTTGACGCTTATGGCAACTGCTCCCCTATTAGCCTAACTGCTCCACCATTAGTCAACTGCTCGCCCATTAGGGTCTGGAGGAGCTAACCTCTCCCAGACCCTAACCCTAAACCTAACCTCTCCCACCCCATGCCTAAACCTAACCTCTCCCAGACCCTAACCCTAACCCTAACCTCTCCCACCCCATGCCTAAACCTAACCTCCCCCAGACCCTAAACCTAACCTCTCCCACCTCCCACGCCTAAACCTAACCTCCCCCCAGACGCTAATGGTGAGCAGTTGACTAATGGGCGAGCAGTTAGGCTGATGGGGGAGCAGTTGCCATAAGCGTCAAAGTTGACTTCTATGGGTTTGCATTGAGTTTAGTCGGAAAGCCCAAGTCGTTTCATGGGTCGCTCAAGGGTACCATGTTAGTAACAAGTGGCGCATAAGGGACGGGACAAAGCGTCAATATGCTACGTGGTCGGAGTGAGAACGTGTTGGGTTGTCAGGGGGTTGCACCTCGGAGATTCCAGGCCGACGTGCTGCACTCACCGCTCGGCAACACGAAGGCAGCTGGCTGCCTGCGGCTCGCTGAGCTCCACTCAACCACTAACCTCGCGTCACCAGGCTCTTCCCGAGGAGCCACAACACGCTGAATCCCACTCGATTTGGAGGCGGAACACGCCAGGATTGGCCAAAGCCCAATCCAGTCCGCAGAATTGTCAAATAAAATAATCGACATGCTACTATGACCCGCCTCTCAACCTGTCATCTCAGACAAGTTATGATTTCAGTCTGAAACGGCCTCCGATGCACGCGACGAACGGGTTCAGTTCGACTTTAAAGTCCTTGAAAAGTCCTCGAATTTGATGTTTAAGAAGGTGCGGGAGCCCTGATCCTAAAACTCTGATCTCCTGTCGTTTTTTAGTTTGCCATATTATTTGTGATAGTTTTTTGTGTGCACCCCTCACTCCACAAAGATGTTGTGTAGAGTTTCCTTTGACACTGCACATAGAACTCACTGTGTTTCTGCCTTGACCCTTGACCTTCACACCCCCTCTACCCCTTTATCTCTCCTGTTGCCCTTTTCTTTCTTTCCTCACTTTCCCGGTGGCTCTGTGTCCGCTCCCCGCCTCCCCGCCTCCCCTCTCCTCTCCTCTCCTGCTTCTCCTCCTCCTCCTCCTCCTCACCAAACAGGCCTGCCACTGCAGACACCGCCTCCACAGTGGTGAGCTTGCTCCCCTCCACTGCCACTAACTCAGTTGCTGAGAGCTTTAGCACGGCGCAGAGCAGCCCTGCTAGCGAGAGCACCGCCCTGACCGCCAGCGCCTCCAGCCCGACCAAAGCCGCCCCTACCAAGTCCTCGCACCAAAACAGCCCCGGCACTGCCCAGTCCAGTCTGCTTAATGCGAACGTCCTTTCCCCTACCCCCGCTGCCCAACCCGACGTGGGGCCTCTGGTTGACCTGAGTGACACCCCTAAAAATACCCCCTTGTTGTCCAACCCGACACCCCCTGCCTCAGAGCCGACCAGCCCGCCCTCGGCTAAGGCCGATGGGCCACAGAGCCAGCGTGACCCAGTCAAAGCCCCTGACAGCGCCCAGAATAAGGACTTACAAATAGACGGCCTGACCAAGGATGTGCCCAATGCGCTCGCTACAGACTCCACACCAGGCCAAGACGAGTATGAACACCTCCATTCCCCCACTCCTCAAACTGTTTGTTCTGCCCTGTTACCATTCCAATAGTCCACTAGCATACCATGTATAAAGGAAAAATCCACCCTACAATGCTTTAAAAAAAGAAGCTATTAGCTAATGTACGTTGCATTTCCAGACCAATTTTTTGTGTTTGGTGATATATTTGTCTTATTCCCATGGATACCTGGCCAAACATAGATGATGTGACTATTTCCAGCACAGCTCTAATGGAGTTTTATAACAGAAAAAGTTTCAACTATAAAACATCAACTCCACCAGTCCCTCAGAATAAAAGAGCAGGGCCAAGTTAGGTTAAGATTTCCTTTAGAGTCAGAGTTAAGGTGTCCATAAAATAGAATCGGCCGCAAAAAAACACCCTTAAATCTTCTCTATTAGGTTAAACATTTTAAGGAAAACATAAGCACAAGATTTAAGGGTGTTTACTGTTTTGTGCAGCAGATTCTATTTTATGGACACCTTAACTCTCTGACTCTAAGGGAAATCTTAACCTACGGTGCTTTGTGCAACAGGGCCTAGGGCTTTTGCAGAGAGATCCATTGTAGAAGAGGCAGTTTTGTGAGTAAGGGATACAGCTACCATCACAGGCACTCCCAAATATTCACAAAAAGGTTCGAGTCCGATCTGGGAAACATTAGGTAGTCACTCACTCAAGTAGAAGTAGACAAGGCAGGTTCAGGGAAAGTGGCTCCTCCAACACAGAACATCAACAACACATGATCACAAAATGCAAAACTCATGGAATGCATTGAACATTCAAATATCTAACCGTAGTTGGCGTTAGAGTAGCCTATCCCCCACGGGCGGAATGTTCCTTTGAGGATGCGTTGTATTGGGCGTGCTAAATGGTATGTTAGTATGAACATTGGGATGTAACCAGTGCCTGTCTTCATTCAACCACCACCTCCTCCACCCTCCACTCGTTTGTCTATTCACATGGGCTCAGTTCTCTTTTGACTCTCTACCACCTCCTTCTGTCTCACTAATGTCACTGCTTTGATGAGTTGGATTATTACGGGTGACACATTTTGAATGGCACAAATCTTGTCACTCAAGTTATGTTTTCCCTCAACAACCTCTACACCACCAAACACAGCATCACCCCCCCCCCATCCCTGTCATTTTGCTCCAGAATTATGCCAATTTCAAATAAGCGGTCAAAAGAACCCGCTTGTCCCTTTGGACCGTTACTTATACTATGTGAATATCACATATTTAATCAATGTTTTGACAAGAAATAAGTGAATTGCCATGTCAGTATTCCTGCAGACATTCTCCAAGGCTGTAGCTTTGTCCCAGATGTTCATAGCCTACTGATAGGAAGGAAGGTCGTGTTCAGTGGTGGTATGACGGGTTACTGTTTTGAGTTTTGCTGTCAGTTGTTCTCTTCCAGATGTCTGACACCCCTATGAGCAAGCTATCTGGCCAAAGATATATTATAGAAGCTTACTGACAATCACTCCATCTCATACTTGACTTTTCACTCCGAGGAGCAGAAGATGAAGACGTCAGTGATGATGAATTATGGGTAGTTGAGGCCATGTTGGGAGTGGGGCTCTTGTTCAGTAGCACCTTGATGAAACCAGACTTGTCATTTGTGAGATTTGTCATCATAACTGTGACGGGATTGAAGCGCAGCTCTCCTGCTGATCTATGCCGTGATTTTTCTTCAGCACCCTGTACAGAAATCTCTTGTCAAGTTGTCAGGCAACTTGTGGTTTTATTGGTTTTGTGAGCAGCGCTCTTCTCTAGGGATATGAGATATATCCCTGTAGTGTAAAAACCATTCCCACAAGGATAGATCCCTATTGGTGCAATGTTACATATCATTTGAGCTTAGCCATACAGTGTAAAAAAAAAAGGCATCCATGCATCCATACAGAACTATGAGGCCATTTACACATGGCGTTAACATGCGTTTTCTGTGATCAGATTGCAATCAGATTGTGTTTTATCACTTGAAAGTACAGGTGTAAACACCCCCAAAACGCATTGAAGAAGGATTGCAATCTGATCGGCCAAACCACCTCCGGAGGTGGTCAGGGATGCATTGTGTACACATTGAACACAAGTGTAAATGCAATGTGTCCTCTCAATCTGGATACACCAACTTTATGCGGATTGAGAGGACATCCATTTCTGCAATCTGATTGCAATCAGATTGCAGAAAATGCATGTTAACGCCAGGTGTAAATGGAATCAGGCTGAAGTGATACAATACAATCTGATTGCAATCTGATCACAGAAAACGCATGTTAGCGCCAGGTGTAAATGGCCTCTATGTGACCTTCAACAGCTGTTGAAAATACAAGAGCAGCTGATTTGGAGTGAGTGAAAAATCAAGGGCAAATACTGGGGTTAGTTATAGTGGATGAAGTTGAAGATGGAGTATGAGAATTGTCTCGTGGCTAGTCAACCAAACCAGTGCACCCAGTGGGGGACAGATGGAGACACGGAGGGACAGAGGAGGACACAGGGGGCAACACATGGGGACAGGGAACAGAGGAGGACACATTACATTACATTACATTACATTACGTCATTTGGCAGATGCTTTTATCCAAAGCGACTTACAGTAACACATTTTTGTCAACAATAGAGAAATCAACTATGCAACATAATCTATGACAGCTACAACTCTTGAAGGAATAGAGTGGTAAAGTTTTTTTTTTTGAGAGAGAGAAAGATGTTAGTTCAAGAAGGGGCCAGGTGGAGCCTGTAAAGGTGTGTTTTTAGTCTTTGCTGAAAGATTGGCAGTGAAGCGGCCGTCCTGACCGAAGGGGGGAGCTCATTCCACCATTGCGGTGCCAGGGACGAGAAGAGTCGCGATTGGGATGAGCGAATTTTGAGCCCCCGTAGTGGAGGAGGGGCGAGGTGTCCTGCGCTGGTGGAGGAGCAGAGGGAGGTGTGAGAGATTTGGAGCCTGACCATAGATTGTAGGTACAGAGGAGCTGTCTGGTGTACTGTCCTGTAGGCCAGTACCAGTGACTTGAATTTGATGCGTGTCGAGATGGGAAGCCAGTGAAGGTCCCGGAAGAGGGGAGTGACATGAGAGAATTTGGGTTGTATGAATACCAGACTGGGTGCAGTGTTCTGAATGAACTGAAGCGGTCAGATGTCAGAGGCAGGTAGGCCGGCCAGAAGCACGTTGCAGTAGTCCAGGCGGGAGATGATAAGTGACTAGACCAGGAGTTGCGTCGCTTCCCTTGTGAGAAAGGGATGGATTTTGCGGATGTTGTAGAGGGAGAACCTACAGGAGCGTGCTATCGCAGCAATGTAGGCCCAGCAAGACAGCTGGTTGTCAAGGATCACCCCAAGGTTCTTAGTGTTTGGGAGGGAAGCACAGTGGTAATTGTCAATGGAGATGGAGAGGTCTGTGAGAGGGCAGTCTTTCCCTGGGAGGAAGAGTAGCTCTGTCTTACCAAGATTGAGCTTGAGGTGGTGGGCAGACATCCACTTCACCGGGAGAGAGGGGAGAGAAGGAAGTAAACCCGGGCGGGGACAGGGGGCAAAGAAGCAGGATTGGAGTCGGGAATGGTTCAATACTGTGTAAACATGATTAATTAACAACTATATTAACTAAAGTGTAATGAACTATCAATTTACCATGCATTAATTATGGTTATTATTATAAAGTGTTACCATGAATTCCTACTGGGGGTACACATGCTAAAAATAGAAAATGTTCTACTACAACGAGATATGACTTTAACCCATTGATACCTGATGCAGTATTTGCGTGCATATCCCTCATTTGTGTGTGTATCCCTTTAAGACCGCGAACTGCGTTGATGCGGTTCGCGGTCTTAAAGGGTCTTAAAGGGATACACACACAAATGCTGCATCAGGTATCAATGGGTTAAAGTCTCTGCATTGTGTGCAGATGGCATGGTGTAATCCTCTGTGTGTGTTGTAGGTTCTCCCGAGTCTTTCATTCCTTCGTGTATTGTGCTCTACTGTACGGCCCTGTATCATTCCCCATCAGCATCCATTGTTCCCTGAAAGTAGCTGTGACATCCGTGTGCTCTTATGTGATGTCTGGCCAGGATAGCCAGCTTGATCCTGTTATGTGTGAAATGTATTCCATTCCAGGAGGAAAGACAACTTCCCTCACACAGCATCGTCCGTGTTTCCCCCCCCTTTCCTCCTTTCTCTGAAAGATTAGACAAAAGGAAGCTCAGAAAAGACAGCTTTGCTGTGAGAGCAAAACGAGTGATTTGCTGTTAACGGAATCTCCTGTTTCTCCTTGTTCTTCTCTCTCTCTCTCTCTCTCTCTCTCTCTCTCTCTCTCTCTCTCTCTCTCTATCTCTCTCTCTCTCTCTCTCTTGTCCCTCTAGTGGTAAGACTGTGAAGGATGATAAAAATGAGACAGAGGTGAAGAATGCCACCACCGAGGTGAAGACGGTTCCCAACGAAGCGCCCCAGACAAACGGCAATGAAAGTAAAGCGTAATCTCCTGGCCTACAACAACGGCGGGAGGAAGGGGCAGGGTGATCGGGGGGGGGGGGGGGGGGAGGGGGTGGGATGGGATGGGCTGGGCCGGGCGGATCGGGTCGGGTTCACAGTCACAGAAACCTCAAGGCAATGTCACATCCATCCGATGAGAAAAACAACAAAAAGCAATGGGATAGCTCGAGGAAGATGGGTCTCTTTCTTTAGTGTCTTCTTAACAAAAGCAGAGTGTTTTGAGACGCGAGAAAATGTGACGACGTCATGCACATGCCTTAGCTCCTTTTATGTTTATGGGCTTTAACATTCTCCACACAAAGAACACGTGCACAAATGTGAGCAAGCTGTCTGCTGACACAAACAAAAAATCCCAGTAGTCTTAAGGTCACCATTCGCCAATCCACAAGGTGCATTCCTGTCATGCGGTGGCGATGATGTGGTCTCATAAAGATGCCGGTAGCCACAGATCACTTCAGCCAGCTGTTCTTCAACACCTCGTCATTCGTTTACAGAAGAAATGACTTCTTCGTTGGTAGTTCCTCCTTTAGCAGATTTCCATTTAGTGTCCCTACCTGACACACGTGATATCGCAGCAGACGTTTGCGTCGCATTATGTATTTTTGCCCTGCACATTTTTGCTAAACAAGGACATGATGAGACACATCCCGTGCGTTGCTCTTTGCATTGTTGCATGTGTTCCTTGTGTGGAGTATGTTATCTCCTTTCTATGATTATGTTGTTCCTCCTTTGTCACTTATCTGTTTATTCACACTTCTCTGTTTATTCACACTTATCTGTTTATTCACACGGGGGAAAACAACACAAAATTCACACCTCTAGTTCACCCTCCTTATTCTCCTTTCATTATTTATGTAATATGGAATTGGTTGTTAAATCCGTTGTTCAACACGGAACAGAAACAATATCATTTGCGTCTAGATAACCATGGTTGGACTGTAGCTTTACCTCCTTCATGCAAGTGTGTTGCCAATGCTGTTGCTTAGTTTCTTGTCTGCTCATTATGCAGGAAGATTCATCAGCATAGGTTGAGGCGATGTCTCGTCATAGACGCTGGGTTAGCTGGCTCAGCCTGGCTAGGGGCGTGGTCAGGGTGGGGTAAATCCCCCGTTCTATCCATTCAGCAAAGTTAGAATTTAGTTGATAGCCCAGCCCAGGCAGACACGATCGGAGATTTAACCACTGCAGTAAACGCACATCTGAGCAGACGTCTTGTGTTCTGCTCTAGAACCCCCAAACCTGTAGTTTAGAGCCGCAGCACCGTCCTTTGGTGAGTCAGCCCATTGAGATATATCGGCGGTTTTACCCCACTCGCGCGCCAGCCGTATAACATTTTGTGGGCGTTGCCACACATGCCGACTGTCTCTATGGTAAAGGAATATGTGACTATTTCCCATTGTTGATATCTTGTTGTGATATTTTGTCTCAATACTGTGCAGAAGTCACTGCCTTTTTTTAGCTTTTCTTCCCGGCTAGAGATTATTAGAGCATTAGCATTCCTATTTTTGCAGAGTTATTTCTGTACATGTTGTAACAGGTACTGTAACATGTTACTGTAACATGCTATTTCTGTACATGTTGCTGTCAAGTTTGTTCCCCCTTGAATGTTGACACCATTTTATTCTGTTCCACAAATGGTGTAGACAAAAACAAAAGAAGACCCCACAGAAAATCTGAAAAAGTCCAGGGTTGGGTGGTCACATCGAAGATTCTGTGTTATGTTGATCATGTTTTATGGTCTCATTTTGGCAAAAATGTAACAACACATTACTATCTCTTTCTCTCTGCCATGCACACACACACGCATACACCTCAATATCCTTTCCCCAGAGGTCTCCTTTAAGCAGTTTGGTCCAGTCCCTTACCTGATTATAGTGACTCTAATATAAAGGCAGCGCTATAGAGACGAAGTTCAGTAGGTTTGCACGATAGAGAGGTCACGTTTGCCCAAACAAACGAAGCGGCGTATTAGCTTCGGACACCGCAGTGTGAACTGGCCTGCTAACCTAACTAGCCAAATTCTCCACACACACCATCCCCCACTGTGTGCCCACACACCATCCCCCACTGTGTGCCCACCTGTAACTGGTCTAAAATATTGACGCGGGTGGTTTTGCGTTTCCTCGTGGAAATGCATGTCCATTTCCTTTCGTTGCCTTTGTTTCCATCTCCATGTTAACATCTCATGGTCGACTTTTACATCCTCAGATTCCCTCCCTCTGTTGTGAGTATACCACCGCCATAAAGGACTACACTGACTTTTTGGAGGTTTGGACTAGTGGTCACCTTACCCAAAATCTGACCAGAGGATCTGCACCCGAATCATCCCCGTGTCTCTGCTAGTTAGGCTATGTTAAGTAAGCATAGGCGACTAGCATTCATCTAAAAGTGAGAAAAGGAGAAGTGGTGGTGCTCTAAGGCTGGATAACATCTCATTCTGTCAGAATTGTTTAGGGGATTGGTAAAATAAACATACAAATAAAAAAAAAACACTTTCAATGGGAGAAGATCTCTCTTCCTGTGAGACTTAAACTCAGTGTAACTTGTTTTGTTTACACAGCAAGCGAGCGAAGTCAGCCATATTTTGCATTTATTTGTAATGGATTTCAGTCATCATGAAGATTGAGATTTTGTCTCCAGAAGTTAAGAATCTACAGGCCAGAAAATGCAAAACCAATACCAACTTTGCATTACTAAAAGGTCTATATTCATACTTTGAATAATGCTAACTGCCTACATACTGTAATACGCAACTTAATGCTAGCTTTATCATGCACCGGACAGAGCTATTATATGTACCGGAGTGACACTGAGATATAAGTCGACCAATGGGCCAAACTCCAAAAAGACTCTGTAGTCCTTTAGAACTAATGAAAATGCCCAAAGTTTGACTTAAATGGAGAATCTAATGTTGGATATTAGCGGTAATGAGCTGCAATGTCTGTACAAATGAATGTACAAACAGAAGCCCTTAAGAGTCGCCTTCCAACGGGCCTATTTTTCACCACTTGAATGAAGCGATGTGGCCCCTGTTGTGTTTAAAGGCATCTTTTTATGCATATAAGCAAAATTAATGATGTGATGTAAAAAACAACAACAATGTTCTTATTTAAGCCATAGTTACACCGCTGTAGATTTGGAAAGAAAAACAAATCAGCCTGACTTTTTCTTTGTTTGTTTTTTGTACAGTGTTCCTCCTACTTTAGACTGTAAGCGTGCACTGTGAATGCGTGAATATCCTAGCGTGAATACATTGTGTCTTTTTGTCATAGAGTTGATAAAATATGCATAGTTTGATTGTGAAAGATTTAGCTGGTAGTACAGATGCCGGAAAAAGGAAAGAAATCCCAACGGCAAGATGCAGAACGTCCAATAGCAGCAGCTGGGACAACTCCGTCTCCAAAACAACTGTGTAATAGCAACATTGGTCCACAGCGCAAAACGTAGTGTCACAAAAACGCCTCTGAAGTTAGAACGGCTCAAATTGTTGAATCTCAATGTCAATTTGAAAAAAAAAAAAAAAAAACGTCGGTTATGTTCTTTAAACATTGGTTATGTTTAGGCAGCTAAAACAACTTTGGTTATGTTTAGGCATTTAAAACAACTTGGTTAAAGTTAGGCTTATTAGTTTGGCTTACCGTTAAAAATGGAGCATGTCGCGAGGCAATGAGGGGACGAGGAAGTTGAAAGACGAGGGAGTTACTGAAGTTAGCGGCCACTCTAGCGCTCACGGCCAAACAACAATTTTAACCGTTTTTGTGAAACTACAATGTCTTCGGGTTGTGGACCACTGTTACTATGCCACACTTTTGGGTTGGCTGGGAAACGTCCAGTTGCGGAGGACAGAGACAGTGCCTTTGAATATGAAAATGGTGGCATGCATTCCATTCATCTCAGTGTGTCTGTCCATTACACACCAACCTGTCGATTTCCTTTTCTTTGACCATCCTGCACAGCTGTAGCTTTGAGACACAGCTGGAGCTTTGAGACACACTGCTTTGTTCAAATTGTACAGTAGATCCACTATAGCCGTGTCATTGTGTTAGGGCGTATATGATGGGTATGGGAATGGAGGTGTAACCATCACTCATCTGTGAGTTCCATGGAATGTTCAGCTCCTCATTCAGCATAAATCACATCGATGCTAGGCTCCTTCCAGAGTAAAAACAGCCACATGTAAGTCAAACTTTGACACGATGACACTTTGCTCAGGTCCCATATTCTCCGAAATAGTCGGTTTCCTAATCAGAAGGATCAGAAGGAAGCATGCAAAAATACTTAAGATGGACACAATTGTCATAGCAGTACCTGATAATGGGGGGGACTACATTTTGATGATGGCTTTCTGTATTGTGTTGATCTTTTCCAAGTATTCTGTAAACTGTCGTCTTTGTTTCCCCAAACCTTTTTTTTGCTTCAAACAAAAAGTGTTTTTGCTGAACAAAAAGCTCTGAAATATGATGAAAAAGGGAGCGATGTCTTCATAGAATAATACTGTTTCTGCTGAAATACAATGTAAAAAAAAACGTAAGTAACTTATGTGGGACCAAGTGTGTTTACATGAAGATTTCAGGCTTAACCATTGTTGTTAATCATTGTTCGGATCCCTCAAACAATGCTGGAAAAACAGAGGTGCGGCCTTGCTTTCCCCCCCCCATTTGATTATGTTCAGGTTAAAGTTTGCTGAATTGTTTTCATCTCGCTCAACGTGTCCGACCTTCGCGAGGGAGAGAAAGAGGCATTTTTGAAGGTTTGACAAAGAAAAAGAGCCTGCCGAGGTTCTCTGTCCAACACCATGAATAAGTCAATACGAGTCTGTAACACACAACTTCATTTCCAATCTCAAGTCACACAGGAGACTTGTGCCTCCACTCCCAGTACCTTATCCTCACCTGGTTATTGTCGTTCCTATTCAATGCTCCATGTTCTTAAGGTTTTCTCTATACAGATTTCAATAGGTGAAACATTGGTACCACGCTCTCTCTCTCTCTCTTTCTCTCTCTCTCTCTCTCCACTGTCACTGGTGTAAATACTGAATACTAACTGATAAAAAGAAAAGCATTTTGACTTTGCATTCTGCCAGAAATTCTTGTGTTCAATAAAGTTAAAGAAAAAAAAACAATGTGGAGCTTTGATTTATTTTCTTGGGTAAAGTCTTTATGGTAATTATGATGTACATGATGTACTTTTGTCCACTCAAGTTAAATAAGTTCAAAGACGTACATTTTAAATAAAAGTGTGCAGATTGTCTGCCTGTCCCTTATGGTGAGAAGTTATTTGCTAAGAAAGAATTTACATTTCTTTGCTGCTTTGCATCAATTTGCAGGGCTAGTTCAGTACTGTAACGAACGCCATTCCAATACTCCCATCATTTATCAAACTAAGTAGTCCAACATTTGAGTTAAATGTAGCTGTAGGAAAAGGAAGTGTAGATTTTTTTTGAGAGGTCTCAATTGATTTGTATCCATTTCATGAGAATTTATGTTGCGGTTCTGGATATTCACCACTAGAGAGCAGCATGTTCCCAATCTACAGGGAGAGTCTGACATGAGGGCCAGTATCAACCAGATGAATCACTCACAGCACTCAACTAGTTTGACATCCACGGTCCAAAAATTACTGAAATGGTAAAGGTGAGGGGGTCAGTTCAGTTCTCTAATATATGAACATTATACATGTTGTAGAGTTCCGGGCGAAGGAGCCAGACTCTGCTTTGGATTCTTGTCCAGGCTTGACGGACCCAGAGTCTGGTTCGGATTTGCTTGTAGAGTTCCGGGCGATGAAGGACCCCGAGTCTGGTACAGGATTCATCAGGTTCATAAACCTGGGTCAGATCTTGAAGCTCGCTTTGTCGCAGGCGCACTGGCGAGAGTGCGATGGAGGCCCCTCTCTCCCATAACCCAACTGGCTGGCCAACTGGGTGTTGAGCAGCGCCTCCTAAGGTGGTCCTTGTCAGGCTGGGGGGTACGTCCCGATTGTGGGCCCACCTGCCTTCATCGGTCTAGTCCACTCCATACTGATAAGCCATCCTGAGAAGAGCCATGGCGCTCCCGGCTCCCATGGGTATCATGGACGTTCTGGAAGTCCTGGAAATCATTGAAGTCTCGAACATGAGCCGGAAAGAACCCTGAATGAACTGTTGAACTGGTCCTACTTATAGCTGTCCTAGTCTGGGTATCTGACATCACTGGTGATGTCATAACTCGTCTCACATCTACGGCAACCATTTTAGGGCATCCTCCTACCTCAGAGTATTGGCTATCATTCCTCAAACTAAGCGTTGTCAGCTCTTGTGTATCACAGTAAACTGCATCGCGTGTGCTCTGAAACACCTTCAGTCCTCACATGAAAACGCTGTCATACCTCCTGCAACATGCCTCAGTTATCACTCAAACTAGCTGTCAGTCATCACTCCTCACGCCTCACACGAAAATGCTGTCATGTGTTGTTTTTGTTTGTTCTTCCGTGTGTGATGGGGAAACCGCAAGAACGCCTCCGTGAATTGAGCAACAATTTTTTACAATTTCACTTACCGTAGTTCCGGTTGAGTGATTTTGCCTTCAAAATAAAAGCGTGATAAAGTTATTATTATTATTATTTTTTTGTGAGGCGTGAGGAGTGATGACTGACAGCTAGTTTGTTTGAGTGATAACTGAGGCATGTATTGCAGGACGAATGACAGCGTTTTCGTGTGAGGCGTGAGGAGTGATGACTGACAGCTAGTTTGAGTGATAACTGAGGCATGTTGTAGGAGGTATGACAGCGTTTTCGTGTGAGGACTGAAGGCGTTTCAGAGCACACGCAATGTAGTTTACTGTGATACAAAAGAGCTGACAACGCTTAGTCTGAGGAATGATAGCCAATACTCTGAGGTAGGAGGATGCCCTGAAATGGTTGCCGTACACATCCCATTGTGATGTCATCAGAGATGGTGGTCTGAGGTTCGGCCATTAATCTATGCAGGCCTCACTCACAGAGTTGGCATGCATCCTCTCCCCGGCCCGAGTGTTTTCATAGTCCACTTCCCTTGCTGATTCCAACTCTGCTCAGGTGTGTGCTCCTCCACTCTGGAACTCTCCATGGTGCTGAACCTGTGTTGAGTCATTTTGGCGACTAATTAGCCATTTTTGGTCATTTAGTCGGCCCTAATTACCTAATTTAAAAAATCCGGCTTAGGTCACCCGCAGGGGTGCTCTTTACACTTCCTGAAAGATTCAGCGTGATCGCACATACAATGGCATAGCTGTGGCCGAACACAATTTGCTCACTCACAGACAGACACTTCACATTCTTGACATATAAATACAGTATATAAATAGTGCAGTGGCCATAAGGGTGCTGTGGCCAGTACATTTCAACCGTGAGTGACATTTAACATTTTTGTTATTGAAGCCTAACCCAAACCATAACCCTAACCTCAACCAAGCTGTTTTATTGCCTGTAGGCAAAATAATTTGGGTTCCTTGATATGAAAATGTGTAAGCTGATATAATTCTCCTGTTTGTCCAAAAGGTGTCAGACTGGCTCAATTTAACAAAAAACATCAATAGCATTCTTTTGAGGGGAAAACAGTTAAATGTGGGGTGAAATGTCACTCATTAGGATTAGGGCGAATTGCGTGTAAATCCCAAGGAAGGTCTCTGATATACAAACCTTAATATAAAAATGTCATTTTATGCTGAACGTTTCTGATATACTAACCACAAATATAAAAAGTAATTTTATGCTGAACGTTTCTCTGATATTCAAACCACAAATATAAAAAGTAATTTTATGCTGAATGTCTCTATACAAACCACAAATATAAAGTCATTTTATGCTGAACGTTTCACTGATATACAAACCACAAATATAAAGTCATTTTATGCTGAACGTTTCTCTGATATACAAACCACAAATATAAAAAGTAATTTTATGCTGAACGTTTCTCTGATATACAAACCACAAATATAAAAAGTAATTTTATGCTGAACGTTTCTCTGATATACAAACCACAAATATAAAGTCATTTTATGCTGAACGTTTCTCTGATATACAAACCACAAATATAAAAAGTAATTTTATGCTGAACGTTTCTCTGATATACAAACCACAAATATAAAAAGTAATTTTATGCTGAACGTTTCTCTGATATACAAACCACAAATATAAAGTCATTTTATGCTGAACGTTTCTCTGATATACAAACCACAAATATAAAAAGTCATTTTATGCTGAACGTTTCTCTGATATACAAACCACAAATATAAAAAGTAATTTTATGCTGAACGTTTCTCTGATATACAAACCACAAATATAAAGTCATTTTATGCTGAACGTTTCTCTGATATACAAACCACAAATATAAAAAGTCATTTTATGCTGAACGTTTCTCTGATATACAAACCACAAATATAAAGTCATTTTATGCTGAACGTTTCTCTGATATACAAACCACAAATATAAAAAGTCATTTTATGCTGAACGTTTCTCTGATATACAAACCACAAATATAAAAAGTAATTTTATGCTGAACGTTTCTCTAATATACAAACCACAAATATAAAAGTCATTTTATGCTGAACGTTTCTCTGATATACAAACCACAAATATAAAAGTCATTTTATGCTGAACGTTTCTCTGATATTCAAACCACAAATATAAAAAGTAATTTTATGCTGAACGTTTCTCTGATATACAAACCACAAATATAAAAAGTAATTTTATGCTGAACAATCAATAAGAAATCAATCAATCATTTTTCACTCACAATTTCTCTGATATACAAACCACAAATATAAAAAGTCATTTTATGCTGATACTTAACAGCATTTGCAACCCCAAAGCAATTGCACTGCTTTCCCATGCAGATCCTGGAAGAGAGACTGTAGGGATCAAAAGGGACTGCGTTCATATAACGCAAAAAGTGGTCCAAAAGATCTGTGTTCTGATGTCCAACGTTCAGTTGGACATCACTGGCATGGCTAATCTCTGTCACATTTCACCAGACTCTGCCAGTCACATGTCACACCCTCATTTCACTGTGGCACAGAGCAAAGATCCCCAAGGAAACTGATTTCAAGTAAGCTTAAGAAAAATACAGATACTACAAATGATGCCTGAGAATTTTTTGCTTGCACACCAACCCTCCACTTACGGGGATCATCATTGGAAGTGCCGCTATCATTCTCATAACCTGTGGTTTATATTAAATAAAATCAATGTATGCCCTAATCATTCCAAAGATTGACCAGAAATCTCGGGTTGTTGATTGATCATGTCCACTCTGACTATGATCTTACTTGGGCAGTGCTCTAATTGGGTTAAAACGTGATTATTAGTGTGCATGGAAACATACGCAATGTTTCAACTCATCTCTCTTCCCCGTTGTGGACTGTAAGCTCCCGCTACCATCCCTTTCTCCAACCCACCACTCTAACCGCTAACTTTGCACACACCACAAGATTAGGGTCCTTTTCAGTGTGGCCATCCCTCCCCCCAGGCCATAACAATGGTCCAGTGTTGGCCCTGATCCTATACACAGATAGCAAAAGGCTCATAGCCTGGGCCTCATGGCTACTACCTGTCACTTTTACCACTGCGACCACTGACTGATGGACACACAGAGTCCTGGAAGCCTGGAAGTACAGTGTTAAGCTGTTTGGTACACACTCCACCCATGTCTTGTTTAGAGAGTACATTCGTCATTGTGTGCTAATGAGTTGAGGAGTAAGTTGTTTGTGCTATTTAGCCTATGTAGCCTTTTATGTCACTTGTGGTTGCGATGATGAAAGCAGGTGTTGGGTGTAGCATGTTTTAAGCGTTATTGTCAGATTGGTATAATTACGGTGAACAAATGAAAGCATGGTGTGGAGATGATTGGTCGCCTCTATCTCACACCAATGGTGTTCTTACTGTCTCAAAATTAAGACCACATTTCCCACATTTCCAGTCAAATCCAAATCCACATGGGAAGAATGGCGAAAACGTCTTTTCCACGAGAAACTCCACTGTTGCATACTCCTGTTCTTGTGTAATTGTTGTTATCGAGTCTATTTCTGCAATAACTGCACGTATGGCTGTTTAAACATTGATGTTACTGCTCGAGGCGGAGATCCATGGAGGCAGCATTACTGTTTTGCCAGCGGCCTTCCTGATTGGCCGGTTACGATGTCAATGAGGCAGGTCCGCATTGTGGATTGTGAAAATGTCTGTCCCAGAGGCCAGACGGTTGGTTTACCAGGCCAAGCTGGGGGTGTTGTTAAACACTTGCCTTTCACACCGGAGGGCCGTGTTCATATCTGAGCGTTTCCAAAGTCAACATTTCAACCATAAGTCATGTTTTTGTTATTTAAGCCTAACCCAAACCATAAACCTAACCTTGACCAAGTTGTTTTTGTTGCCTAAACACAACTGTAGTGAAATTTTCAAATTAGCCGACATGTTTTGAAATGAAACATTTTCAAATTAACATGTAAAGCAACATTTAGAAATTAATCGTCATTTTCAAAACAACATTGGAAGTGCGACACTCCTGTGAGTCATTTAGAGGAACAAACAAACTGTGTGGTCGGTTGGAGGACTTCCGGGGGGGGAGGGGCAGGGGGGGGGGGGGGGGTTTGAGGTGTTAGTGAGACCGAGACCAGATCAAAGCGAGACCATTTTCAAGACGATGACTAATGATGGCTTAACTTTTACGCCATTGCTCTGCTAACAATGAAATCAATTATTATTTAGCAATTTTAGTAAAGTACAAATGGCTGTACAGTAGGCCTATATACTCGGTGACAGAAGGCATCTGAAACACTGCAATATCATATCACTGAGCTTCAGAAAGGCTCAACATAGTGGGCAGAATTAAGTGTAAAAACACCTTACCTAAATTACAACTCCCCCAAACTGCAGCCACTGATTGGTAAATTACACAGTAGGCTATGTAATAACCTGTATGATGATACGTACAGTATGTGGGAGTATGCTGTTAATTAACAGAAGCATTAGTCTATAGTGGTTATGTTGAAACAAACATTTATTTGAAATGTAAACCTGTTGGTCTTCAGTAGAAAATAATTTCACACAATGGAATGTAAGGTTCTTTCTGGCTCAGAATAGGCCTGTCTTGGAAGAAAATCCTAAGTCTGGCTTGTCCGAGACGAGACCAACACCATCAAAATGTAGAAGACCAAGACCAGTCTCGAGGAGCCTACTCTACTACCTAACACTACCGACAGATTTTCATGCAAATCCATCAATCTGTCTTGAGAGATTAAGATGGTCTCGACCCCAACATTAGCACAGAGTGCTGAAGTCCCATCTCGATACATGTTCCTCTGGACCTGAATTTCAGGAATATTAAGCTTTAGGTCTATGGATTGAAATGGAATGGCTAAACATTTAGCAAAGGCCTACAAACTGGTGTAAATATCATGTATCCTGTATGATCTTGGTCCCCTGAAATAACAGGAAATGCACCATGCACGAAAAGTGAGATAAATACTTTTTCAAGTCACAACAGAAAAGCCAGCACAAAAAAAGTCATTTTAGAGGTTTTAATACCTTAGTCTGGGGCAGCAGCACAGCAACAAACGAGTTTCGGCGCGTAGGCCTTCTTCAGTGTTGTGCCACAGTAGTGTGCTGGCTTTTCTGTTGTGACTTGATATTACATGTGCCCTGCACCGAAGTTGCATAATCTTTTGGAGTGTGCTCGCTTTTCACTTTTTTCCTTTTTTTTATAAATACTTGTTCCCACCAGGGAAGGTTAGCTGAAGGATAAGGTGACCAGACGGCCCCAATTTTTGGGGACAGTCCCTGTTTTTGGTGACCTGAAGCTGTCCCTGAAAATGTCCCCAATTTTCTACTCCTCGTCCGCGGCCGACATTACTGTCTTTCAGATGCTCCGGCGAGTTCATTTTTAAAGGAGTGAAGATGCTGCAGTATCGTGAAACTTAACAACCACAAACTAGAGACCTATGGCAGCAGAGATCTATAGCTTTCCTATTGACAATAATGGGGATTCTGAGCAATTTCCAGAACAGTGCTTGCCACCCAAAAAATACAATTATTACAGAAATCTCCAAATGTCAACAGTTTTTGATACCAAATCACAGCATGGATTTCTCTGTGGTGTTTGCCAAGGTAATGTGGTATTTTGGAGGGATATCAGTAGTCTACAGTTATCATGGTCAA
This sequence comes from Poromitra crassiceps, assembly GCF_964638095.1. Classification (NCBI taxonomy): domain Eukaryota; kingdom Metazoa; phylum Chordata; class Actinopteri; order Beryciformes; family Melamphaidae; genus Poromitra; species Poromitra crassiceps. The sequence goes on along the minus strand of NC_139623.1, from coordinate 80,013,980 downwards.
AATGCATGAAACCAAGGTAATGTGGTATTTGGAGGGATATCAGTAGTCTAGAGTTATCATGGCTCAAGGTAATGTGGTATTTTGGAGGGATATCAGTAGTTCACAGTTATCATGGTCAAAATGCATGAAACCGAAATTATCCCCTTTTTTATTGCATTGATAATATTGGACATTTTAAAGATATATTGACTGCCGAACTGGAAATGGCCCCGATATTAATTTCTGAAATGTGGTCACCTTAATGACTAGAAACTAGTAATAGCATACAGTAGTGTGAGATAAGATTGAACTAGCACAGTGCAGATTAAAGTTAGTGTAAGTTAAATTGGTTCAAACCAATGCATTGAAGATTTCTACTGTGTGTGAATATAAAAAAATATATGTTTTTTTTCATTCAGCAATCACCAAAGCCTTTCCCTAATATTTAGCAAGCGTTTTCATTGCCTAACCATAACCACATTTTGTATTGCCTAAATCTAACCTCAACTTTAACCAAAGTGGTTTACTTCCCTAACCTTAAACCTTAACCCCCTTGCTAACCTTTTCATGTGACAAACTTATCAAAATGGTGGTGGAGGAATATAAAGTCACATTATTTGTGTCTACCACACATAATCTGCATTTCAGAATTCCTGCCTGCAATTTTGGGAGACTGCAGGTTGAGTGATTTTGTGAAAATAAAAGCTTTCCATCAAAGTTTCTTGGAGGCCATTTACACCGTGCATTGTCTGTGATCAGATTGCAATCCGATAGTGCTTGACCACATTAATCTGATTTCATTTACACTTGGTATTAATGTGTCTCGTGTCCACATTGAGATCAGACTGCGATCGCATCAGGCAAGCTGCATAGCATAGAGCAGCAGAAAACCAGTGGTGACTGCTGTTGTATGTGGATTGAGAGGACGCATTGCATTTACACTTGTGTTCAATGTGGTCACAATGCATCGCTGACCACCTCCAGAGGCGGTTTGGCCGATCAGATCGCAATCCGTCCTCAATGTGTCTTGGCTTGTCGTTTACACTTGAACTTTCAAGTGGTCAAGCCCTATCGAATTGCAATCTGATCACAGAAAACGCATGTTAGTGCCAGGTGGAAATGGCCTCCTTGATAAGATTCAAATGGTGATGTCTTTAATACCTGAAGCTGAAATGTTGCATCAGTTAGAATACAGTAGATATTTGCAGTTGACATTTTCTAGCTTTTCTAGTCATATTTCAACCCAATCGCCAGAATAAAATGTCAGTAGTGTACCTTTCTGCAGTCCACGGATACGTACAATCTCAACGTAATTTTGAAACAAAACGTCTGCGTTTTACGTTTCTAAAACATTGCATTTTTCGTTTCTGCAAACCTACAAACTCAACATAATTTAAAACACAATGGCAGTTCTTTGAAAACCTCACAGCCTTTCCAACATTAAATGCAAATAAAACAACTTGAACAACTTTGGTTTTGTTTAGGCAAGTAAAACAATTTGATTAAGGTTAGGATTATGGTTTGGGTTAGGCTTAAAAATAAACAACGTTAAATGTGACTTCTGTATTGGAAACCCTGTGAATTGAACATGGCTCTCCGTCCGGTGTCAAAGGCAAGTACGTATTTACCCCCTCCATCCACCCCATCCACAACGCCCTTACTGGTCAACAACATTGATATACACATCTCTTGAAACATGATATTTTTGGTTCAGAAACGTGATATTCTGTATCCATGGATTGCAGAAACATACAATGCCGACATTTTATTCTGGCCACCAGGCTGCATATTTTGAGTTTGAGCCCTAGCCCTAGTCCTCTCTTGCTGTTGTCCTCCGGCCGGTTGCTTCAGTACAAAGACAGACAGCCAGCATTCCTATCCAGAACAGTCTGCCTCCTCTCTCCTTCACAACATTTTAATCACATCAGTGTTAGATCACAACCCACTCATACACACGCACGCACGCATGTGCGCACACACACACACACACACACACACACACACACACACACACACACACACACACACACACACACACACACACACACACACACACACACACACACACACACACACACACACACACTCATATTTGTTGCCTTGCAAAATAAAATAAAAATCAGACTTTCCTTCCCATGCCGCTCCTTCTAAATGTTTCTGTGGTGGTGATGGTGAAGAAGTATTTTTTTTAATTTTTGATCATCAGATGCAAAGAAAGGCCAATGTATGAATATGGGGAGGTAATAATGATCATTAAAAATGTAAACATTTGAATTCCAGAAGTACATGATTTGTCTTGCCAGCTAAGCCTCAAAAGAAGACACATCACTGCCAAGATAAGATTTTTTTATTTTTATAAAGTCAATATTGAGAATGTATTGTGTTGCTATTCCCCATGTCTGACACAGTGTACTAGAAGAACATCTAATGCACCTATTTAAATCTTTCCTTATGGCTCTCTTAACCTCTCATATAAATGCAGAGGGAGAAGCGGCAAATTACAGATCCTTACTTTTTTTTTATCAGCAAGTCTTCAGAAGAGGCTTCTTCAAAGAAATAACTTCCAGGTGCACTTCATAGGCTGGACAAAAACTCTCTTAAATGAATGGCTTTTGCTCACAGCTTGTGGCCGCAGCAGCTGGCAGTATTGTTGTCCACTCTCCTCCTCTGGCCAAAGAACGGAAGAGAGGCGCGACAGAGGAGGTTGACATACAGGTAGATACATGAAACCACTGCAATTAGCCTACTGCCCTCAACACCACTGACTTCCTTTACATGGTGTTGGTTGATTAATTTATTTTCTGGGGACAGCAGATTTTCTAAGATGAGTTATTTCCCCCCTCCCCCTTCCCTTAACATCACAATGGAAAGCTCAGAGCCGTTTGATTTGCTTTTCTGCTTTGACGAAGATCAGAGAAGATCTGAATAGCACTCCACCACATTGATCTTCAATAGAGGCATGGGTGCAAGACTGAACAGAGTTCCAAAACAACACTTCCAAGAACAGAAACCCACTCTAGAGGGATGGATAGATCTTCACTTTTTTTTATATATATAATATATATATATTTTTTTAGAACACACACAAAAACCTAACAAACCCGGACACTGGAAAGGAAAAGGCATACATAATATATTATCGACATTCATTCCAATATTACAACGTGGTGCTACCAGCCGCGTGAGGTGCTTATGTGCTTGTAAGAGACGTTGTGCATGGGATCCCATGCGATCGGCCCATGAGAAATGAGCTGGGCGAGTCACTTGTCGCTTTTAACCTCGACAAAGTAGGCCAGAAACGGGTCCCAGATAGTTGAGAATCTTTTATGTGAGTTGGTCCTCAGGAATCGGAGTCTCTCCATACGTATAACTGAGACCGTGTCCGTCAACCACAGCTGAAAAGAAGGTGGAGAGGGGGTCTTCCATTCCTTCAGAATGAGTCTCTTGGCGACAGTCGTCCCCTGTGTCAGAGACTGTTGCACAGCCGTAGGGAAGTTCAGAGAGGATTCCGAGCAGCCGAAGATGGCGAGTTCTGCCTCCGCGAAGCGCCGTGGAGCGCAGCCAGTTTTCATTCGCGCCCATGTTAACTGATCTGACCGTCCACACTGCCCACGTCGTGCGGCGGAGTGCGCAGCGCGCTCTGCTGCGCTTCTGTTTGGCGTCTGTTGTATTTTTTCCACGAGCCGCGAGCGAATCTGTCAAGCTGAAGAGAGCAGATCATACCAGACAGGAAGTCAAGGCATAGAGAATCCGGCCAATTGTCAAATAAAACAAATTTCAAAATAAAAGACTCATTAATGATGGTGTTGTTTGTCCTGTATATATATATATATATATATATATATATATATATATATATATATATATATATATATATATATTTATTTATTTATTTGTCAGGCATGCACACGCACACACACACACAAAGAGAGAGAGAGAGAGAGAGAGAGAGAAAGAGGTGGCAATACGACTTCTGAAGTTTAAATTTTTTTTTTTTTGTTTGGTTAGCCTGGTGCGAAGACCAGCCTGACTACCGACTCTACTGGTAACGAGTTGCGGAAGCCTCGGCTACCGCGACTGTCTCACATTCATTGAGGGAAGCGCAAGGCTATATTTCAGCTTGACATCACAGAATAGAGTCTCAGTTCTTGGAGTCGATCATACTTTTTTCATACAAATTACTCTCTCCTTGACCTTAAAAATAACTTGTGGGGGACTTCTTAAATTGAGTGGTATGCCCTACTTACTACTTATAAGTCTCTTTTTATTATTCTTATGCAAATGACTCTTGGTAACAAGGGAGTCATCATGGAGACTTGTAGACCTTTTAATATTGCATAAGCCAAATATGTCAGTAAGACTGAGGAAATCCAAAGAAAGAAAGAAAGAAAGTGGCCAGGTTGCTGATGATGTCATACAGTTCTATACGGCTTGGCCTGGTGGCCAGATCACTACTCTAGTGATAACATACATGTACCACCGATGATGTCATTAATCAAGGCCAGAGTGTCTTCCCAGAGATCACCTGTCAATCAAACAGTGGGGGGCGTGGCTTGGATTTTTTGTTCTGTAGCTTCCGTTCCTCTTTTCTTTGTCTGTTTCGCCATGGTAGCCAGCTCTAATGTGGATTCCAAGCCAACCAGAAACAGAACTCATCACTTCCTGTGCACCACAGCCAACCAGAAACATCACTCTTCACTTCCTGTGCACCACAGCCAACCAGAAACATCACTCTTCACTTCCTGTGCACCACAGGCTGTTTCTTGGGAAAGACCTATCCAGACACTGGGTGTTTAGAACAGCAAAAGCTTTCAGATTTAAGATATAGTAGAACCACTATTATGTGATATCAGTGTTGGCAATAATGAGCAAAAAATAGACATTTATATGAAAATAGTGTGATTACTATCAAAGAAATGAAAATGAAAGCTCACCGCAGGGGATATAGCTGATGATATGATCAACAATAGATCATCAACAGGATACAGTATCATAGTATTTCACTTCCACAGCTAGCAGGCATTTCAGTTGCATCACAAATCTAGCTACTTTCAACCACAGCAGGTGCCACGCAATGGATATGCTCAAATCATGCCTATGTAACAACCAAAGGTATCTGAAAAAGCTTGTTGTGGTGGGTGTAGATCAGTTCAGTGTTCAATAGTGATATGGTGGATTTGTTTCCAAATATAGGTTACTGTGACACAGTCTGTCTTTTCTTTATCCCTAGTCTCTACTCCAAAACACTGATGTAGCTTAAAGGCCCCTCCAGTCACTTTTTCTACCCGTAGGCTATAACCGGTGTTCTATGAAAATGTACATGAGCGCGTGCTGTATGAATGCACATCATCAT
>NC_139623.1:79848648-80006148 GCF_964638095.1 Poromitra crassiceps | reverse complement strand
GAAAAATGTGGATCTAGCTGTCAAGAAGTAAGTTGGAGTGTTCATCTTCCGTATATACGATCTTTTTGTGCAACACGCAACCATGCACGCGACATAGGAGAACGCCAGGATTGGAGGGGGGGTTTCCGTTCCCCCCCGTCTTGGGAGTGGTTTCTGAATGATGACGCGTTACGCAGTGTCTCTATCAGATAGGTGGCACTGACAGACTGGATCCCAATATTGGGAAGCAGATGTGATTCTAACCCTAATCTCAACATGAGAAAACATTGTAGAGAAGTGAGATACTAATGCGTGGCCACGCAATAATAACAAATATCTTGATGTCACCAGGCAGCCACTGTAGAATGTGTCCTGAATGGGAATGGTTTTTCATGTCTTGTGGAGTGAGTGTGAGGAAAAGACAGAGGTTTATGGATATTATGATCATATGAATTCTTTAGTCACCCGCTCTCATTGTGTTACAGATCAACCAGCTTATGAGTTGAAGTTTGAGTCTGCCAATGATTCTTTTTTGACACTGCAATTGGAAGAATTGGGAAATACAGCTTTTAAAGATAGTCTCATGCATGATTTCCATTCACGATTATTTTATTTTGCTGTTCTCTCACTGTATCCACTGCATCTGATACAGTAGCCTACATCAGATCAGAATCAGAATCAGAATCAGAATCAGAAACACTTTATTGCCAAATGCATCACAAGGACAGACAGGAATTCATTCTGGTGAATCAGCACACTCGACAAGATACAAATAAACATACATATATACGTATACGACAGTGAATACAAGACACTCAGGACATGAAGGAGCATGTAGTTGGTTACCACAACCATTAGTTTTGACTAAAAAGCAGCTAAGCACTCATAAAAACAATAAAATCACTAGAAACTAGGATAAAAAATTAATTAATTACAGAAACGCATGGATTAAACTAGTAATATAAAGTGCTCTAAAGGGTGACTGGAAAGGCCGGAGGGGTGGGGGGGGGGTGGCCATGACCTCAGATGTGAGTGGGCTTGTTGAGAAGAGAGACAGCCCTCGGGAAGAAGCTGTTCAGGTGGCGTGTGGTTCTGGTTTTGATGGCACAGAACTGCCTTCCTGATGGAAGTTTCCTAAAGAAACAGTTACCAGGGAGGTACGGTGGTGCAGTGGTAAGCACTATCGCCTCACAGCTCTAAGGTCGTGGGTTCGATTCCCACCTGGGACGATGTAAACGCTGAAGGAATGCGTGCCCGTCCGCATGTCCTCGAGTGCCCACCGCCCGGGTGGGGTCGTCAAAAGGGCCTTTCTGTGTGGAGTTTGCATGTTCTCCCCGTGCCTCCCGGGGGTTTCCTTCATATAGGAACCCCCTTCACAAAAACATGCAATATCCTGGTTGCTAATGTGGTTCCTCCTCTGGTCGTTAAGGGCGCCTGGTCAGAGGGAGGGGAACTGGTTGGAATAGCGTGAACCTCCCACGTGCTGTGTCCTACCGGTGAAGCTTCCTCTGTCAGGTGAAAAGAAGCGGCTGGCTGACTGCCCATGTCTCGGAGGAAGCATGGAGCCAGTCTCGGCTCTCCCCAGATCGGCAGAGGATGGAGTAGCAACCAGGATTGAGAAATCAAGTGAGCACTAATGGGGGATAAAATGGGATAAAAAATCGGGGGGAAAAAACATAAAAAAAAGAAAAAAACAGTTACCAGGATGAGAGGGGTCAGAGACGATCCTCCCTGCCCGCTTCCTGACCCTGGCATCATACAGCTCACTCAGTGACAGTTGCTGTTGTCCTGTCAGCTTCTCTGCTGTGCGCACAATACGCTGCAATCTGCCCTTAGCAAGGTCAGAGACAGAGCCCAACCACACAGAGATGGATGATGAGAGAATGCTTTCAGTGGTGGCTTTGTAGAACTGAGTCAGGACCGGACGGGAGACGTTGAGTTTGCGGAGCTGTCTGAGAAAGAACATGCCACTGTGGGCCCTTTTGATTATACAGATACAGATACAGCTTTGAGGGACTAATGGAGGATGTGTATGTGTATGTGTATGTGTGTGTGTGTGTGTGTGTGTGTGTGTGTGTGTGTGTGTGTGTGTGTGGGGGTGTATATGTGATACACATTACACACACACACACACACACACACACACACACACACACACACACACACACACACACACACACACACACACACACACACACACACACATATGCTAGGCAAAATACAGCCACCATAACACTCACCACACCAACTTGCCTCAGCAGCGATAAAGTTAGTTGTTCTCTCCTGCTGATGTTTTAGTCCTTATAATTAATCCCACAAGTCCAAATCTTCATTGAAAATGCTAAATAAAACTAGATTAGTCCATGTGTCCCTTGTTTACAAACATATGCATGCCTAAACTGCGCTCCGCCTCGTTTCACACAACACATAAGGGAGAGCAGGGACAGTTGTAACAAGGAACAGTTGTAACACCTTGGCTTGAATTCCTCCAGGCTCCAGTCACAACAATTTGCAATTTAAGAGTAATTGAATATCTGGAAATAGAATTTCCCAACATTTGATCAAATTGCCCTGGAAATTATACAAAATGCCCCCGAAACATATTTCACAGGGGCAAAAAAAAACCCTTGTTAAAAAAAGTTAATTTCCTACCGTGTGTGTGTGTGTGTGTGTGTGTGTGTGTGTGTGTGTGTGTGTGTGTGTGTGTGTGTGTGTGTGTGTGTGTGTGTGTGTGTGTGTGTGTGTATATGTATATATATATATATATATATACCGGTATATATATATGGGATGGGAACCCCCAAACATCAGACACAAACGGCAATGCTTCGACTATGGAATAGACTCGCGAGGATGTCTGATAGAGAAAAAAACATCACATGGATGCAACTGGGACGTATCATCAGTGATGTACCCTGGGGTCATAGGATGTTTCGGGTACTGCAACATCATACACCCTCTGCCAGGTGACCCAGCCGGGGTTGATCAAGCCCCGACTTACGTCCCAGTAGCTACCCACGGTCAGCCCTCTTAGGGAAAGACAGGGCCACTCAATCTGCTGCTCCGGAACTACTCTGCCGGGACCGGGAGGCTCTGGCACGTGGAGGGACTGGGCTCTGTGTGTTGTCCCCTGTCCGGGCTCCTCCTACGTCTCACCAGGTCCAGGACCTGTGCGTTGCACCAGACTCCCCCGCTTCCAACATTTCATTCCGGTATGATGTTTCTTGGGCCGTGGTGGTACTGCAGGCTCCATTTGCGGCCTGAATGGCCCTCCTAAAAGGCCTCTTGTGGATTTGTTGGGCTTCTTCCTCACGGAAGACACAGGCTGGGGCGCTAACCCATACTGCTCCCTGATCAGAGAGTCACAGAAAATATATTTAATTGGGACATGGCCCATAGACATCCCTGGGCAATTTAATTGAAATCCTTATTCTATTTGAATGATTTGTCATTTATTTTTCATAACAGGTTTGTGATATTCGAGAGACTATGAGTAATATGTTTCTTTTGTATAAAGACAAATGGTATGTTGATTTATGGTATAAACCAAAGCTAAGAACCTATCGTCTCATAAAAGACTGTGTAGTAGAGCCTTACTATATGTGAAGTTTGATTTGGACAGACAAAAAAGGTCCCTGTGTGCTCAGTTATGCTCTGCAACTTTTACCTTGGCACTGGAGACTGGCAGGTTTAATGCTGCCCCTGAAGAAGATAGACTTTGTTTGCTTTGCGACCTGTGTGAAATTGAGAACGAGATTCATTTTCTGTTCTATTGTAGGCTACAGCTTATGATGATGCAAGGGAGATACTCTTCAGTGGCAATAAAACCTTTAAACTTGGAGTGCTGTCCTTTTCATTTTTTTTTATTAGATACTGTTCAGTAAAATATGTTGATATTTTTGAGTTGGATGATTATGAAAAACTTGACTTGTGTTTTAAGAAAGGAACCTTTTTATAGGAAATTTGATCTGCCAGGCCTGGGAGCAAAGGCCGAATGTTCTGTTTAGAAAGTGATGTAATGATCTGTTTTGCAACCCATAGCAACGTTGGTCTAAAACGTTGCTATTTAAAAAAAAAAATTAGACTATGTTGGTTTTGCTGTTTTAGAAGCATGTTATATTGTGATTTAGTTTTACCACTATAACGCTGGCTCATGTCGTATTGTATATTTTGTATTTTGTGTGTCTTGTAAGCCCATGTGGCCTGGGTACTGTCAAAAGTGCATGACACAATGAATAAACAAATCAATCATATATACACACACACACGCACACGCACACGCACACGCACACGCACACACACACACACACACACACACTTATTCTAATATTTCTTATATTTCCATACTTATACTTAAATTAATTAAACAATAATTAGAGAGAGACCATGATGATGCCAGCCTTAAAATGAGATATTCCTCTAAATCTGGCTTCAAACAGGCAACATTTCAAATGTAAAACGGCAAACTCTTTTTTAGAAGTGGCCCCCCCAGAGCTAAAAGTCAAACTCCGCCTATGGCGAGAACACAATCGATTTGGGGGTGGAACACGCCAGGATTGGCCAACGCCAACGCCAGTGCCCAGAACTGTCAAATCAAATAATCGGCAGAGACGCTATGGCCCGCCTCCCAGTATTTTCAGTGTATCAGAGATAGATAGAGAACATGATAAATGTAGCCACATTTTAAACAACAAACTAACGCTGGTGATCCGTGTGGAAACAGTGTTACTCGAAATGGTTAAAAGTTGTATCAATTTGGTCATTCAGTGGCGTTTTACTGCCATGTAACATAGCTAGCTAGCCGCTAACATTAGCCACAGTAGGCGATTACACATGATGCATTGCGCTCTTAAAGGGATATTTATCAACCAGATTTTTGCCAAGCTGGACCTGATTAGTGATTTGCTCCGTTCGCCTGCAGCTTTGGGGTGTCAAGCTGTCAGCAACAAGGCTGGGAGGATTACACTGGAAGAAGCACCCATAGCAATAAGGTGGATAGGACGAATCAGCGTGACGTCACTTGCTACCCAGAAATGTGGAACCCTGCCGCCAATTAATAGTATGAGTTGTGCCAAACAAACATTAATATCTTAACTATAGGCCTACATGACAATGTTTATTTTGACATTCTGAGTGAGAGCAGAAATAGCTCAAGAGTTTGATGTATAATGCATGCATGCATATGCATGTCGTGTTAAGGTTGCGTGAACTGTCACAGTTTTTAAAATGTAAACAGAGTTAGCCGACTAGAGTCACACACTCAAGCCTCGCGCCACTTGGGCTCCATAGGGTTTCATTGCCACCCAGTGACACGGTTTGTTTACCAAATTGCTGCTCGGCTGATCCCTCGTATAGATATCTTTCTGTGATCCCCCCCTCCCCCCGCCCCATTTCCCCCCTTTTTTCTCCCCTTACTGCCTGCCTGTCTCTATTTCTTTACCCAGCCCTTTCTCTATTGACTCCTTCCCTTACTCATTACAGTGATGTGAGATTAATTTAAGTACACAGGGCTCGTACTAAACCAGTCTATCGCTGGGCTTTTTGCCACTTCCAACATGTCCATGCAATCTCCTCTGAAAGGAAAGAGGCTATTACGGCGCGCTCTAAGAAAGGATGGAAGGAATCAAACCAAGAGAAATAGTACCCTCGTAGACAAACACATTCACAAAGACTGCATGGGGTGACACTGGGGAGAGATTGAGAGCTGTGTGAGTGTGTGTGTGTGTGTGTGTGTGTGTGTGTGTGTGTGTGTGTGTGTGTGTGTGTGTGTGCGCGCGCGTGTGTGTGTGTGTGTGTGTGTGTGTGTGTGTGTGTGTGTGTGTGTGTGTGTGTGCGCGTGTGTGTGTGTGTGTGTGTGTGTGTGTGTGTTGGGGAGGGGGTATTTCTTCAAATATGCCATTGAAGCCAGATTATGTCAGAGGGGGTGGAGCAGTGGTCTCTGGAGAGCCATAGACTAACACATGCTTCCTCCGATACATGTGCAGTCGCCAGTCGCTTCTTTTCACCTGACAGCGAGGAGTTTCACTGGCAGGACCTAGCGTGTGGGAGGAGGATCACGCTATTCCCCCCAGTTCCCCTCCCCGCGAACAGACACCCCCTGACCGACCAGAGGAAGCACTAATGCAGTGACCAGGACTCATACCCCACCGGCTTCCCACCCGCAGACACGGCCAATGGTGTCTGTAGGAACATTTGACCAAGCCGGAAGTACCGCTTCCAGGAATTGAACCTGGCCTCCTCAGTGGTACGAGTGCTTTTACCTCTACTGCAGTCTAGATTCAAGATTCAAGATTTTTATTGTCACTCCGTAGTACAAGTATCACGTGTGAAATTCTTGTGCTGTCTACACTACCTAGACACCCTTGATTTTGTTTTTTTACCAATCAGCAATGACCACATGGCGCAAACCATGTGCCTGCGATGTCCTGGGTTTGAATCCAGCCTATAGGCTTGACTCATGAGTAATGTCACTCCCCACATTCCTGTCTCTGACTGATGATGATAATAATAATAATAATGATAATAATAATAATACATTCAACTTATATAGCGCTTTTGTAGATGCTCAAAGTCGCTTTACACACAGAATGATGCTGGATTTTGATTTTGTCTTTCAGATTGGTCTCAGCTTCTTCTCTGCACATGTTGCTGTGTACCTTGATTGTGTATTTCCATTGAACTGTGTTCTTGGTAGAACAGTTAGACCCACGTGTTTCCCACAGACTGGAAGGAAGGAATATGTAGGTTGTCCATCCCGGGGGTCCCTGAGGACAGAGCTGCTCGATGTACAGTGAAATCCCTCCGAGTTAGTCAATGTCTCCCTCATCCACTTTCACTGTACAATGCAAAGGACTACCTGAGGCATGGGAGAGGATTGATCTTCTCACAGAGGAACTCAAGCTCTCTTCTCTCAGATCACCGTCTTTCTATTGTGATCGGTTGCCTCTGAACAGCCACAGAGCTGGGCTCACATTGGCTAAGTGTTTAAATGGGCTGAAATGTATTCATTATTAATGAGAAAATTATCCCACCACAGTCCATGTGGGGTTTTGTATCTGCCTGCACCGGTCTCTGCCAGAGTCCCTTTCCTATCACCTGTCAAATGCTACAGAGCAAATTCAGACCTTGACATTCAATTAGGACCCGGAATTTTATAAGAAAGTCATACTTGAGAGATGATATTCAAATGATGGGAAAACAGTAGTCGGGTTGAGTGCAATGCTGGTTTTCTTTTCTCTAGCGGGAAAGGTTAGCTTTTATCTCTGCTCATTCAACAAATAAACAGAGTGCAGTGAAAAAGAGATGACTGGGCTGTATAATCATAATATATATATATATATATCATAATAATTATAATCAGATGAAAGACTCCATATAAGCAAAGCCACGAGAAAACACATTTTCTCTCTGCCCTTGTGCTCCATCTTGTCTGTTCCAATGTGTTTCTTCTTTATGGTTGTTTTGTTCTGAATCATTTCCACTCTGGGGTGAAAGTACAAAGGGAGGAATCATCTAGATAATGTTGTTTTACCTCAAATAAATAAATAAATAAATAAATAAATAAATAAATAAATAAATAAATAAATAAATAAATAAATAATCTCAATGTGGCGGCTTGTCACATGCATACTTACTCATACTTACAGCTTTTCCATGTTAACACCATGGCTAAGGTCATATATTAGTTCAAGAATATGTGCCTAGATACTTACGGTATAAGAATCACTGGAGCACATCCATTATTTGAATCTGGACATTAGAAATTACGTCTTTGAAATTAATTCACTTAAAATTTATATTAAAATTACCAATTAATTTACTAAGTATTAATTATTAATTAATGTGCTTATTAATTAATAAATGAGGTATGTCAAGTACAAACTCAGCTTGAAATGCTGATTATGTGTTGTGTTGTTTCTAGTCATTCCGCCTTTCATGTAATACTTTTATGTTGGGAAAACATCATTCTGCCACTTTTTGTCCACGTATTTTAATGCATTGCGTGCTCATTTTCACAAAATGTGGTTAGACCAGGCTTGTTGGTTTGCATGACTTTTCATTTGGCAGTGCAAAGAAATACTCATCGCATATAAGCAGCCACAACAATGCTTTAGGGTTTCACCAATAAGAGTTTTTGAAACCCGATACCAACCACAATATAGCAACACGAGGGCCGCAGGTTCGAGCTCCATGTTCCCTCTAGCTTGGTCGGGCATCCATACAGGCACAATTGGCCGTGTCTGCCACCTGTTCGGGGGGAGGGGAACTGGGGGGGGGGGGGCAATCTATGCAATATACTGTATCAGTAAAGCCATAATATCAATCTAACCTTAGTATGAATAATGGGAGTTTTCCTTATTGGTTGAGTATTGCTTTGCTGGGTGAATAAGGTACTCTGCCTTCCAACTTGACAAACACAGATTATAATCAGTTCAGATTTATAATTCATTCTTTTTTCATGAGCCTTCTGGTCAACATTGTTATAATCCGCCTTGTGAAACCCCTGGAAATCACCACCATTGTACTGGGCTATAATTGCCTAGGTGAGAAGTGATTGCTGCAGCTAAGGTCAAGGCAGTCTTCACCTGAAACTGACCACACAAAGCCAGTTTGTCGGACTGCCATTCTGTTGGTCCGACAAGACAAGTAGAGTATTGATCCTCTTAAGCGCTGTAGTTTGTCCTGTGAGGGTGCAGGTGAGGGCTTGGAATGGAGAAGTAAATAGGCACTTGGTAAATAAAACACCTAGGTCAACATAGCCATTTCACCCATTAACCTGAAGCCGGTTGGGCCGTTCTTTGAGGTTAGACAGTGGGTGTGTGGAAGTGGGCAAACCTGTAACTTGGCAAACATGATGCGCTCGGTCACTCAGAGGTCAGAAAGGTCTGATTTGAAATGGCCGTGGTTTGAGTGTAGCAGTGAGTGACATGTCTTTTATGCGACGTCGTCTCACAGCAAATTGTGTCATATCAACGTTTGTCCAGTGTCCACAACTCAAAAGTGTTATATTTTCACAATAACACCTCTCAAATTGTTAGACGGTAACATTCTTTGTAGTTTCACAATAACGGCTGTAAAAGTGTTACATGGCAACGCTGTAAAATTGTCGCATGGAAAAGCTTTTTTGGGTTTCTGCAAATGTTTAATGTCAACGTAAATCTGAAATGTTGGTTCATTTGAAAACGTTATGCAAAGAAAACAACTTTGGTTGTGTTTAGGCAAGTAAAACAACTTGACCGGTGTGAAAGACGTTTTGTTCCCCCATCCACTCCGTCCACTACATCCTACACACACGACACGCGCCTGGCTTATTTCAATATACACGTGAAAACAACATGCAGGGCAAAAAGACGTTACCATTCATTGTTTTGAGCTCTGGACCAATGCTGCTATTTAAACAATTTCCCGTAAAACCTGGGCTGTTTGATGAGTAAAGCAATACACAAACCCATGGAGGTTCACTGTAACTTGAAACATGCGTGCTGATCTTATATACAAAACAGAACTTGTTCAGTTAAATTATATTTAATTATGCAAATCCTAATTATAATGACTATATAAACATACTGTATATCATCCCTCTACCTACAGTACAGATATAAGGACATTCTGGGCAAAATCATATCAATAAAAAATATTCTTAGGTTTGAGTTCAAGAGACAAATTCTCATGAAATGGGGTCTGCGGCCCTAATGTGAGCTAAATCAGGGGTACTTGAGGTGAAGAAAAGGTTGAGAACCATTGATTTACACTGTATTTGTGTTGACATATTTGGGGATTTTGTAAGCTCAGATCCTATACAAGCAGTTTTTGGCTTTGCCCTGAGCCATGGTGAACGAAGAGCTGTTCCCCGACCAAATCCACTAAAGGTCATAGGTGAGGGGTCAGGGGGCAGAGAGGTGTGGCCTTAGTGCCGGAGACGCCCCCAGGTTTACACAAGTGTAAAAAGAGTCCATTCAGTCCGGCTGTATGGACAGGGTTTCACAAAGGTCCACTGTGTGGGGCCCATGCCCCCCCCCCCCCTCCACCACACACACACACACACACGCATACGCACACACACACACGCACACATGCGCACGCACACGCACGCACGCACACACACACACACACACACACACACACACACACACACACACACACACACACACACACACACACACACACACACACACACACACACACACACCCCTCCATGCACCATGCCTGCACAGGAGACAGACAATGGTGGGGTTTCTGGTCAGCACAACCAATGTACATGCTAACCTGAAATACTTTCCTCCATTAAAACAGAAATATTTGACGGCTTTCCCCTGCCTATTCAACTATCAAACTATAGCCTACCTACAGAAGAAAATCTAATATTCAACTATCAAACTATAGCCTACCTATACAGAAGAAAATCTAATATTCAACTATTAAACTATAGCCTACCTACAGAAGAAAATCTAATACAGTATTATCAAACTTTAGTCTACCTATACAGAAGAAAATCTAATATTATCAAACTATAGCCTATAGAAGAAAATCTAATATTCAACTATCAAACTATTGCCTACCTATACAGAAGAATCAAATCTTCTTTCATGAAAGTTTGTCGTATGATCTTTAAGAGTCTTTAAATCGTCGTCTTCATGTAAAACACGCCCAAAAGGCAAAGTTCTTATTGCCCACTGCATGCGCTACCTGCAACCCAATTGCCAATCCATGGATATGTAGCTACAGGGGCGGCTGTAGCTCAGGAGGTAGAGCGGGTCGTCCACTAATCGCTTTGGATAAAAAAGGTTGGTGGTTCGATTCCCGCCTCCTCCTGTCTGCATGTTAAAGTGTCCTTGGGCAAGATACTGAACCCCAAATAGCTCCTGATGGTGTGCCAGCACCCTACGTGGCAGCCTGCTGCCATCGGTGTATGAATGGGTGAATGTACCTACTTGTAAAGCGCTTTGGATAAAAGCGCTATATAAATGCAGGCCATTTACAATTTCAATGTATTTTGAAACAAAACTTTTTTTTTTTCAATATTACATATTTTTTTCAGAACATGAAAAACAAAAAGACAGACAAGCTCAGACACAGGAAAAAGAAAGAAAGAAAAAGCATACATATCATCAACATTCCAACAGCACAACGTGGTGCTACCAGCAGCATAAGGTGCTTATGTGCTTGTAAGAGCTGTTGTGCATGGAATCCCATGTAAGGGGTCCATGAGAAACAGCTGGGCGAGTCACTTGTCGCTTTTAACCTCGTCAAAGTAGGCAAGGAACAGGTCCCATATAGTTGAAAGTGTCTTAAGTGAGTTGGTCCTCAGGAACCTGAGTCTCTCCATATGTATAACTGAGACCGTGTCCGTCAGCCAGAGCTGAAAAGAAGGTGGAGAGGGGGACTTCCATTCCTTCAGAATGAGTCTCTTGGCGACAGTCATCTCCTGTGTCAGAGACTGTTGCACAGCTGTAGGGAGGAGCAGAGAGGATCCTGAGCAGCCGAAGATGGTGAGTTCCGCTTCCTGCTGAAGGGTTATTTTGTAGAGTACCAATCAAATATTTTGGCCTAGAATCTGGATAGTGAAGGGCAGAACCAAGGCATGGGACAGTGTGCCCTCTGACACCTGGCATCTATCACAGAACAAAACCTTGCTGCCTTTCCAAAGTTAAACGCAAATAAAACAACTTTAACAAGTTTGGTTATTTATAGACAAGTAAAACAACTTGGTTAAGGTTATGATTATGGTTTGGGTTAGACTTCAATAATAAAAAATTTAAATGTAGACTTTTTCCTGAGGGCCATACTGACTTACAGCTAGTAAGCAAAGGGCTACACATTGTAGATTATACCTGCCAACACTCTTTCGCGGGAGTCTCCTAATTTTTAACCCTCTCTCCCGTTGTGATTGGTAATTTCTTGTTAATCTCCTGAAACAATAGTGATACAAATCCAATTGCTGTAGCAGATGAGATTTATTAACATAATTCTGCCTTTTATTGAGTTTTTGGGGGTCATTTTGTTCTTCTTTGAGTCCAGCCCTGGGGCCGCATTTTGCCATGTGTGGCAAGAGTCTAGAGCACAGGGCATTTTGCCCCAGGCCCCAGGGCTGCAAGAAATGACTGTATAACAGTCATTTCTTACACATGAGATTACTTTTAGCCTTTTATTCATAAAGATTATTGAAAGGTAGCCTATTCCATATTCCAGACTGAAATGTTATAACAGAAGTGGAGTATTGGCCAGAATGACATGAACATTTGGACACTTCAGCGGGTATCTTGCATGTTGCGTTCAGGTGCACTGTAAAAAAAAAAAAATGTTTTTGTTTTTTTGCAAATCCCTCGCGGGCCACATGCGAGCCGTATTTTGCCCATGTGTGGTTTACGCCCTCCATCCACGCCGGCCACAACACACTTACTGGCCACCACACTATTTCAATAACACAATCTATGATGTGAATAACAACACACTTACTGGCCACAACACACTATTTCAATAACACAATCTATGATGTGAATAACAACACACTTACTGGCCACAACACACTTAGGGCCCTATCTTTGCAACGGCGGTAATTTTGCGTTAGCGCCCGTTTTGCGCTGGAATAGCGCCGCGCAAAGCCCTAATTGTGGGCATGTCGGCCCGCTGCTCTTCGCGTCATCTCGGCGCAAAGCTCCATACAGTATGGGCGTGTTTATGCCCAAAAGCATTGTGTAGGTGTCACCGTGCCACAGTGCCACGTCAGCAGCTTCCTCCTCACTGAGAGGGACTGTGCCAGAGAGAAAAGATAGCCTAGATGGGGAGAGAGGGAGAGGGAGAGGGAGAGGGAGAGGGAGAGGGAGAGGGAGAGGGAGAGAGAGAAATGTGAGGCTGTCATGCATAGAAATCAAATTAAACATGCTCATGCCCACCTGTGAATCACCTGTGTATTATTGCCATTTCACACTCTGAAAAAGGGCTGCTGCCCAAATGTCTGTCTGACAATAAAAGTATTCAACTTGGAGTACTGTCCTCCTTTCTTGATGGCTGTCATGTAGAGTTCTGAACGGTCCTAAAAAATCTAATCCGACCCAACCCAACCCGCTTGAGACGCGGACCGAGCTCAACTCGCCCCCCGTTGTCACATACTGTAGGTACACTCAGCCCGAGACCGACTCAGCCCGACCAAAACAAACCGTTATTAGAGACATTATAAAAAGTGTGCAATTAATGCTGCCGCTGCTCAAATAGTGGGATCGGAATGTAGGTATTACGGCCATCAATGTTTTTCAGCTTTCTTGCTGTGCTTATCCCTTTTCGGCTCTCTCTCCTGCATCTCCGCTGCGGGGCTACTGTGTGCGTAATTACGCAGCGTTCTGAGAGCCGCGCTTAGTGATGCAGCTCTATTTTAATTTTTAATTTCGTTCAACCAGCACACATTTTATTAATCAGCTATTTTTTATTCGTTTCTATTGAATCCCACCAATTTAGTCCGTCATTTTCCCCTTGGCGCACATAAAGACACATGCTTTCGTCACTGTCTGCTTGATGGCGAGAGGGACATCAGCTGTAGGCTACTCGTGACAAAACCAGACATCGAATTTTCAGCAGTTAACTTTTGCAGTAGCTAGGCCTATAGGTTACTGGCTATTAGGCTACTAGGAGATGAGGCAGTTAAGTTGAGCTGGGTATAGTAACAGTATAGGCCGACAGTATGCCCTGTGTGTGTGTGTGTGTGTGTGTGTGTGTCTCTCTCTCTCTCTCTCACTCCCCGATGGGCTATTGCAGTGCTATTAAACGTAGCCTAATGGTAGGAAAAGATCAACATTTGCTTTTTATTTTCTCCTACCCTCTCCTACCTAAAGTAATCTAATGTTACACCACAGACCTGTATGGTCGGGAATTATGTAGCCTAATAAAACCAGACCAACGCGAGGTGTTGGAGAGTGACATACATGCATAATGTATCCAAGCAAGGATTTCCTGCACTGCACAGAGAATACTGTCTGCGCTCAGGCGTACGCCTGGCGTAGTGGGTTTTTTGCGCTAAGACCAGCTATTTGGTGGCGTTAAAATTGAGAGCACCCAAGGCCTTTTTTTCTAACACATTGCGCTGGAATGCCTATTTTGGCACGGAGAACGCCCAAACCTCTGTTTACGCTCGGAACATAGCGACGGTATCTTCACCAGAGCGCAAAATGAGACTTGCAGGAGGCAGATGATAGGCTAGAGGCCCTCGGACATGCCTGGGCCACGCCTACACCTGTGTCTGTGCTTAGATCCCAGCGCAAAACTGGATGGTGGAGGTAGACGATAGCTTAAGACGCAGGGAAGATAGCATAGCAGCGTGCGCAAAACGGCAGCGCAAACGATAGCGCCGTACGAAGATATGGCCCTTACTGGCCACCACACTATTTCAATAACACAATCTATGATGTGAAGGACAACACACTTACTGGCCACCACACTATTTCAATAACACAATCTATGATGTGAAGAACAACACACTTACTGGCCACCACACTATTTCAATAACACAATCTATGATGTGAAGAACATTGATACACTTACTGGCCATCACACTATTTCAATAACACAATCTATGATGTGAATAACAACACACTTACTGGCCACCACACTATTTCAATAACACAATCTATGATGTGAATAACAACACACTTACTGGCCACCACACTATTTCAATAACACAATCTATGATGTGAATAACAACAAACTTACTGGCCACCACACTATTTCAATAACACAATCTATTATGTGAAGAACATTGATACAACACACTTACTGGCCACCACACTATTTCAATAACACAATATATGATGTGAAGAACGTTGATACAACACACTTACTGGCCACCACACTATTTCAATAACACAATCTATGATGTGAAGAACAACAAACTTACTGGCCACCACACTATTTCAATAACACAATCTATTATGTGAAGAACGTTGATACAACACACTTACTGGCCACCACACTATTTCAATAACACAATATATGATGTGAATAACCTTGATACAACACACTCACTGGCCACCACACTATTTCAATAACACAATCTATGATGTGAAGAACGTTGATACACGTATCTTTCTAGAAACGGGATATGCAACATATATTTTTGGTTCAGAAATGTCATATTCTATGGGCTCTATCGTGCAACGGCCTTAAATTAGCGCTTAGCGCCAGGCGCAGCGCATATTAGTGGGCGTGGACCGGCGCACGCGGCCTTAAGCATTATAACCACGCCTTTTAGGCATAGAATTATTCACAACTGTGGTCATTGGTGAACTGCAGTTACGCAATTACATTCTTCCTTTCCAAGCTCCGATCCACTCGATCCAGTCCGGGTTGCGGCTGCATGCTGTCATTTCTTCATGCCAATTTGGATATCTCAGCACATCACAGATCATAGCCTGAATAAAACGATTCAACCTACAGCCAGGCAAATACAGATCTGTTCAGCAGGGCTGATGGTCTCCCTGTAGCCTACAATATAGAACGTTAACTATCGGTGACATTCTTGATACCATCCACTTCCATGATCTTTATATGTTGTCATAACTTTCACAATAGTGAACAAGTACCCCCACTCGGCTCATTCAGGGCAGGCTTATAACTTGTAGGCTACCTGCTGCTCCTGCACATCACAGCACAGGCTAAATGATGGATGCGACATAAATATACATTATGTAAAGTCATGGCATAAATGTGTTTTTGTTGAAAAAGTACGTGTCAAGTAAGCTGGACATCACAGTACAACGGTGTTACGGTTGTCACTCGACAGTAGGACGAATCAGCGTGACGTCACTTGACACCCAGAAATGCGGAACCCCATGGCAGTTAATAGTATGAGTTGTGCCAAACAAACAGTGGTGTATAAAGTACTCGAAATCCATACTTGAGTAAAAGTATAGATACTTTACCAGAAAATGACTTGGGTAAAAGTCAAAGTCACCCATTAAAATATTACTTGAGTAAAAGTCTTAAAGTAGCTAATATTTTCTGTATTTATGTATCAAAAGTATTTTTTTTATATTAAATGTAGTTAAAAGTATTGAAAGTAAAAGTACAAGTAAATCCTGTTTATAAGAAAGCAAGCGGTCCGGATTTTCAGAATTTTTTGCTTTATTGTGAGTTTGCTGCTTACATATTTACCTTATATAGTCTGCCATTTGAACTGCCTGCAGCTTTTGGCACAAGTGCCTGCTTTAGGCTATCATGGCGATGAGATATCTCCATCAAGGGGAAATATATAATAATAATCATCATCATCATCGTCGTCATCGTCATCATCATCATTATCACCATCCATCATGGACATCTCCTTCATATAGCTATATGCCTGGATATTGTCACGGCCAAATAAACAGTTAATCAATGTAATCACTCTATCCACCTTATTTTTGGTGGCCATTTTGCCTTACGTTAACTATGGGTTCTATTTCCGGTGTAACCAATTTAGATAACCCCCCAGCCCCCGACAAAAAAAACGTCTATGAGGATTTTACCCTTTTACAGCAGAGCCATTCTGCTCTACAGCCGTGTCGTTCGGGTGCTGGGATAACGTAATGCATTGTGGGTAGTCGGCTACTAACTGTGGCTAATGTTAGCGGCTAGCTAGCTATGTTACATGGCAGTAAAACGCCACCAAATTGATTTAACTTTTAACCATTTCGAGTAACACACATTTCGAGTTTCCATACGGACCTCCAGCGTTGGTTAGTTGTTTATAACGTGACTATATTTATAACTTTTATAACGGACTCCAGCTTCCGGTTTATAATTCGGGTCTGCAGCCAGAGTATAACAAAGGAAATGGCAAGCGGCAACAATGAGTCACGTTAAACCGGACCTTGTACCCACGCTTCTTTTTTTACAGTGGGGCATTCAAAAATAAGGTGGATAGAAATTGAAACTGACGCTACCTTTCTGAAACACATGACATTATTTGGGCTGTGAAAAAATAGCAACAGTTACACCAGACTAGCAACGGAAATACCACGATTTACTTTCAGAATAAAATGCTTCTCACCTTTGGAGAAACAAATTCATAATTTCAACGAATGAAACGGAAAATTTAAATACTTGTTTTGATGTTAAGATTACATATGTCATTAAACTGTGGCTGTAAAGCATTACTCAAGATTAGTATAAGATAAGTATAAGGATTTTATTTTGAAGTCCTTAAGCGGAATAACTATACTTTTAGGTTCTGGCTGCGTGGATGCTTGACCAATTTGAAGCTTACCTCAAGAGTCGCTCGTATTCTTGTTTTCTGGTGGCATATTCCCTCATTTTGGTTCCATTGGACACAATGTAAAGACAATTTAAAGTAATTAACCGTTGGATTTCAGCCTGTGGGAACTTGTAACATGGATGAAAAGACTTGGGAAGCGCTGACGGTAAGCGATTGGCAAACTCAACTTGCAACACAGAAGCACTGATTCGCTAGCCAGGCTACTGATTCACCACAACACCAGCTGTTTGTTTATTTTATAGCAACGAGTAACGAAGATGCTTTTGGGAAATGTATCGGAGTAAAAGTATCGATTTTATTACGAAAATGTAGTGGAGTAAAAGTGAAAGTTGAAAGAAAAATAAATACTCAAGTAAAGTACAGATACTCAAAAAAAGTAGGCCTACAGTAACAAAGTATTTGTCTTTGACTTTACACCACTGCATACAAACATTAATATCTCAAAAACTATACAGTACATCACATCGCTTATATTTTGACATTCTGAGTGAGAGCAGAATTAACACAAGAGTTTGATGTATAATATATGCATGTCGTGTTAAAGTTGTGTGAACTGTCGCAGTTTTTAACGGTGGTGCAGTGGTAAGCGCTGTCGCCTCACAGCTCGAAGGTCCTGGGTTTGATTCCCACCTGGGACGCTGTGAGCGCTGAAGGAATGCGTGCCCGTCCGCATGTCCTCGAGTGCCCACCGCCCGGGTGGGGTCGTCAAAAGGGCCTTTCTGTGTGGAGTTTGCATGTTCTCCCCATGCCTCCCGGGGGTTTCCTTCATATAGGAACCCCCTTCACCAAAAGATGCAATATCCTGGTTGCTAATGTGGTTCCTCCTCTGGTCATTAAGGGCGCCTGTTCAGAGGGAGGGGAACTGGTTGGAATAGCGTGATTCTCCCATGTGCTATGTCCTACCGGTGAAGCTTCCTCTGTCAGGTGAAAAGAAGTGGCTGGCTAACTGGCACTGCCCATGTCTCGGAGGAAGCATGGAGCCAGTTTCGGCTCTCCCCAGATCGGCAGAGGGTGGAGTAGCAACCAGGATAAATAAATAAAATTAGCACTAATGGGGGATAAAAATGGGATAAAAAATCAGGGGGGGAAGAAAAAAAGCTGGCTAGAGCAGACACTCACGCCTCGCACCACTTGGGCTCCATAGTGTTCCATTGCCGTTGCCACCCAGTAACGCGGTTTGTTTACCAAAATGCTGCTCGGCTGATCCCTCGTATAACGCGTTGTATTTGCAACGCATATATATAAGGCCTGGATTACATGTATGTTTCACATTGTGGGGTTGTGTTTTGATTTTTATGTTTTATTTTGTCCAATATTGAAATGTTCTAGAATTGCATGTTGTGTTAACATAAATATTATTTCTATCTACCACTTAGCCTACTTAGGCTGATTTGGTTGCTTTTTCTTGTTAAAATGTATTAACACATTCACTGCCAGCCGTTTTTTTTTACTGTAGGTAGCTTCTGCCAGAGGGTTTTTTTGAGGATTCTGGCTCATCTTTCAAGAGCCGAGGATTCTTTTCTGCTAAGATTTTGTGAACACAAAATATCTCAAAAGAACTAATAGAATGTGTGCTTTCTCTGTCTAAAAGAGTTAGTTTGTAGAGTTAGTAGTTATGTAGATATTAGCCGTTGAGTACAGCATGGTTTCAGCGTCTGAGACTGAAAGCTGAGATAATCGCAGTTTTGTGAAATTCAATCAAACAGGCAGAACAGTCACTTTAACCATTTATTTTTGGCATCAGTGAGACATCAGACATCTAAACAATATAGTTCTGAACCCCCTCTCCTTCAAACTCCTCCCTCCGTGGGCGTGTCTCTGGTGGCTTTCAGCAGCGTTTGTCACAAGCGAGTTTTCTGCTGCTGCTGCTGCTGCTGCTGCTGCTGCTGCTGCTGCTGCTGCGAGTTTGAGCAGCCTCCCTCCCTGGCGGCCCCCTCGTCGGCGAGTCTGGATGGGGCTGCTCGTTTCTTGGGTTTTCGGTTGAGAGCTTTGATGAAGCTTTGTGCGATTCTAGGCTTTATGCTGCGTGTTTCAAAGTGTGTTTTGCACCCAGTCTATTTTTGGAACCCCCCACCGTTGTGCGCCCGTGTGCACCAGCGCGAAAGCGTTTTCGCCTACAGTATGAGAATGAGGCTCGTTCGTTTTCGGTTGTGAGCTCAGCTGGAATGAAGCTGCTTGCGATTCCTTTCTGCTGGTGTTTCAAAGGTGTTTCAAAGTGTGTTGCACCCATAATCTATTATGCAAATTTGCAATCCCCCACCGCCAGCTCCCAAGCGCGAAAGCGAAAGCGTTTTCGCCAATCCATTTTCATGAGAATGGCTTCCTCACACTGCTTTTTGCTTGGCTTCTTCTAGTCTGGAGAGCACTGTCGCCACTTAGTGGGTCGGTGGAATGGGTTGTACACGTTCGGTGGCTCCAATATTTATATAAGAGATGTAAAAGGGTTAGATCAACGTCCCACCGTCAATTTTTTTTTTTTTTTTTTTTGACGTATCAACACGTCATTGGCAGTCAACCGTTGGATTTTTTTTGACGTATCAACACGTCAATGGCAGTGAACGTGTTAAGCCTCAATGCATGCTGGGAGATGCACATGTGTGTCTGTGTGTGGCATTTCGTAGGGGGAGTCGGTGCACTGAATAAGGCCTGGTTTTGAAAAGCGCTAAGCGCTAAATTAGCGGCAGTCGGGAAGATAGCGTTAGGCTGGTATTTAAGGCCGAAACGCCCATTCTGGCACTGCGCCACGCCTCTTCGGCGTAAAGCGCATTTCGCGGCCTAAAAACATTATGCTATCTTCCCGAGTCATGGGTAGGTAGGCGCAAAGCGTGTTTTTTTGCGTTTAACGCCAATTTAGCACCTAAGGCCAGGGGGAAGATAGAGCCTTTTAAACACAAAATCGTTGTTTTGGGTGCGATGTGAAATTGGCTAATTGTACAGTACTTGGCCAATTCCCTGTTAGGGTGTCCCAGTAATTGCACTACTACCCCCTCTGCTGATCTGGGGGAGTTGTAGCACATGCTCCCTCCGATACATGTGTGGAGTCGCCAGCCACTTCTTTTCACCTGACAGCGAGGAGTTTCACCCGCAGGAATAGCATGTGAGAGGATCACGCTATTCCCCCCAGTTCCCCTCCCCCTGAACAGGGGGACCAACCAGAGGAGACCAACATGAGGAGGACGTGCTAGTGCAGTGACCAGGACACATACCCTTAATCCGGCATCCCGCCCGCAGACACAACCAATTGTGCCTGCATGGACGCCCGACCAAGCCGGAGGAAACACGGGAGCTTGAACCTGCGACCTTCGTGCTTATAGGCAGGGAATCTACCGCCGCACTTCCCTTTACTTCTTTTTTTTAAACTCTTGGTATTGTTTTAAATGGTAACGATGGCTTTATAATTTAGTCCTCATCTTCCTTTTAGAGTTCTCCGTTTTAGCCAGCCAGTTTCACGGCTGAGAATTTATGCTAATTGGTCGGGTCGGCTCGGGCTGTGCAAAAAAAAGAAAAGAAAATGTCTTTACAGTAGGCTAGATTGATACTCTCTCTTTATTCTCTCTCCTTCTCTTCCATGCTTACACATGCACACATGCATGCACACACACAGCTTACAATTCTGCGTTTCAGCCTGAGCCCGATGAGACCCGACCAAGCTCGACGGGCTCGGGCCGACAGTTTTTGCTAATTGGTCGGGGCGGGTCGGGCTCGGGCTTCAACTTACTAGGGCCGGGTCGGGTCGGGTTTGAATTTTCAGGCCCGTTGAGAACTCTACTTCCTTTGCCTCAGTAAAATGGGGGATTATTGCCAGATTAAGGCAATGCCTTATATCCCTGGGTAAGCCTGCACAGAGCCTGCACAGAGCCTGCACAGCATGCAGCTCAAAGGTGATGGAGCACTCTTTACTTTATTGCATTTAGCAGACGCTTTTATCCAAAGCGACGTACAGAACATGATAAGAACATAGAATAAAAGAACATAGTCAATATAAAAGTGCATAACAGTATACAAAACACGGTGTGCAAACTGCATTAAAATTCAACTATCAAGCCGCACATTCAGCAACATCCAAACAATAACAATGTATAAAAGTCAGCATCAAGCCATTCATTCCACATCATACAGCAATAACATTCAACCAAAACTAATATAATTTCCATTCACATCCTTCTTAATCAATTTGATAGTGAACATAAAAGAGATGGGTCTTGAGTCTTTTTTTGAAGATGGGGAATGATTCTGCGGAACGGATGGAGTGGGGCAAATCGTTCCACCACCGGGGAACCACAGAGGAGAACAGACCGCTCCGTGACATGGGACTAGTTGGAGGGGGTAGTACCAGGAGTCTTTCATTAGCGGAGCGAAGTGAGCGGGATGGGGTGTAGAGATGGATGAGTGAGCTCAGGTAGGCAGGTGCTGTATTTGTTGCAATTTTGAAGGCGAGTGACAAGGCTTTAAATTTGATGCGGGCAGCTACGGGGAGCCAGTGGAGGGAAATGAGCAGGGGTGTGATGTGTGCTCTTTTGGGTTGGTTGAAAACAGTTCGAGCTGCCGTATTTTGGATCAACTGAAGGGGTTTGAATGTACTTGCGGGGAGGCCAGCCAGAAGGGCGTTACAGTAGTCAATCCGAGAAAAAAACAGTGCCTGAACCAGAAGTTGACAGGTGTGAATAGATAGATAAGGTCTAATTTTCCTGATATTGTAGAGGGTGAATCTGCATGACCGAGCGATTGAGGCGACATGAGTTTTATGGGAGAGTTGGTTATCGATTATGACACCTAGGTTTCTGGCAGAGTATACAGGTACAAGTTGAGTTGGTCCGAGGTTGATGTTGAGTTGCTGATGTATGGAGTGATTGGCTGGGATGATGATGAGTTCTGTCTTAGCAAGGTTGAGTTGGAGATGGCGTTTACTCATCCATGCGGAGATGTCAGCAAGGCAATCAGAGATACGTGATGAGGCTGTGGGGTCATTGGGTGGAAAGGATAGGAAGAGCTGGGTGTCGTCAGCATAGGAGTGGTAATGGAAACCATGGGAATGGATGATGGAGCTGAGGAAGATGGTGTAAACTGCAAACAGAGGAGGGCCGAGGACTGAGCCTTGAGGTACTCCTGTGTATAGGTCATGGAGTTTGGACATGTCTCCCCTCCAGGAGACTCTAAAGGATCTCCCGGAGAGATATGACTCAAACCAGGAGAGAGCCGCTCCTGAGATGCCAATCTCATCAATCACTCTGTGATCCTTGAATCTAAAAATTCCCAGTGTGGAAACGAGATTCCCATAAAAAGCCCCTTCAAAGCCCTGCTTTCCATTTTGATACAGTTCTACATTCTGTGACTATACCTGGTGTGAGATTCCAGACCTGTTGCTTACTGAGCCGTGGGCGGCTGGGCAACATACTCTGGGTCGTTCCCCCATAGTTTTGGCGGAAACGACTAGGAAAACGTGCAGTGTCGTCTATACTCGTTTTAAACTGTGGTGAGTGGAAACTGTGGAAAGTTTCAAATGTAACAAACGTGTTATTGATAAATACTTGAGCTCCTTGGAAAACTAAATTTAAACCCGCATGTTCCTATTTATTTACCACTATGAATTACACTGTGCCCATTTGAATGGACCTTTCACTCACTTCAATATTCAGTCTGACACACCTGCGTGGTTTTGTCAAAGGCGCCAAAATCCAGTCGCACAAATTAATTGAAGCAGTGATTAGATGAGATTTGGATGAAACTGGAATGATTGCCTTGGGGAAAGTGGGTCATTGCAGCAACAAAGAATAGGACATAAGGATAGAGCAAATAATGATTGGAGATTGCATATAACGGATACAACAAAATCACATTTTAGTTAGAGATAACATATAGGAATGTATCCAAATATGCAAATGTAGGCTACACATCTCGCATTGTTTTCGTTCGAAATATTAGAATGAAACAAATGTGAGTTTCACGTGACGTGATCTGGATGGTTCACCATGCTAGTAAGATATGATGTACTGAGTGGTGATGATGGATCTTTCGAGGAGGCTGATCAGTTGGAAAAGAGGTTACTATTGGCTATGAGATATCAGTTTCATCATACTCATGCTGCTTCCAACGCAGTGGCTGTTCTCTCAATTCATTTGTATTGTGGATACAGTCTTTTTACTGTATGTGAATTTATGCCTCTTAACATATTTGGGTGAAGCCGACAAGATGCAACTCTTTTTCAAGAAAAGTGGCAGCAGTAGAAGCTAGAAATTAAGTGTCATTTTCAATAACCATAACAGCACAAATAATTCACATATAAATCTCTAAATAAATATCCAGTATTGATTGAGTATATACTCATTTATGGAGAATACTGAGCTACAAAAGCTGATTTTCTGAGGTTTTATAATACCCCCCCACCCACACATACAGTACATGCACAGTACATGCGCGCGCGTACACACACACACACACACACACACCTACACACACACACACACACACACACACACACACACACACGCACACACGTGCACAGACTGCACACACACACACGCACGCACACACACACACACACACACACACACACACACACACACACACACACACACACACACACACACACACACACACACACACACACAAGTATTTGAATATATATGTCAAATTGCAGAAAATTGCATCATTATTTTATTATTTTTTCTTCTGGGGAAGGATCTCACCCTTACAGATGGAAATAGAATGTAGGCTAGACATGAATGTAGGCTACAGGTGATGTGCATGAACGCAGATCAGAATTTTGCAAGCAGGACAAATATACAGTGTAATCCAGTCTATTCACCTTATGTTGCCATGCCCACTTTTTCTCTTCCGTGTTGGACGCAATTGTATTTGTTCTTCTGGTTCAGCATTAGCCGGCTGGTAAACATCGATAAACTGTAAACTATGAATGAAGTTTGGCAACATTCAGCAGCTACACTGCGACCAACTTCAGATAGCCTACATGCTCATAGCGTTGCTGCTGCGAGGAGCCGATGGCTGTACCCGGTCGGCATTTAGTTACAAAAGCACATCGACAGTGTTTTCTCACTGCCAGTACAGTAGGGGTGGACAGATACTAGCTCAGGAATACTCAACTTGCTTTGCCCGGGGGCCACGTTTGCAAAATGACAGGAGGCCAGGGGCCAGTTAATAAACAAACATTAATAATATACATTTTTCTGTAATGGATTGTATGTATTTGGGGTGTCAGCCGGAGTTTAGTCTGACAATTTTGTGTACACAGGATAGGATAAGTTAAGTTAATTAGTACAGTTAGTACATTACCTGGGTGGCGAGCAGGTGGTGATATTCGAGAATTTAGCTGGAGCTCAGTCAAACTTTATAGCTTTCATTGTGAAAGCCAGGGGGCCACTTGGCACCCTATCGCGGGCCGCATCTGGCCCCTGGGCCGCAAGTTGAGTATCACTGTGCTAGCTAGTCCAACTGGTCACACAGCCAGTCCTCACTGCTTGTTAAAAATGTCCAAATAGGCGTTATTCTGATAAACTGGTCACATATTTGGAATGTTACGTTCCCATCTGAAAAAATATTAAAACTTTATAACGGTTTGTTTTTTTGTTTGAAAACAGCTTTTTGGCAAGTCTGAAAATGATGAAGGTAGGCGTAATCTACTTCTGGGTCTAAAACGGAATAAAGATTACAAAATGACGTAATGCAGAAGCGTCCTGATATGGGCAAATGATAAGGTGAATAGAGCAGAGAAACAAGCCAATATAAGAATGAAAAATCAACTCACATCACCAATAGTTCACTACTATAACTTAACTAACACTATTGCTAGCATAGGCTATACTTAGCAAACCCCCTACGCTAACGTTACATCCTAGGATGAACCCCCAAAGATGTAAAATGACACGATTTACCCTATCGGGATACACGGAAAATGAATCTATAGCAACAAGCTTCTACAATCAATTTGAATTGGAGATAAATGTGAAATGGAAAAATCTGTTTTCCAATGCAACTGCAGTGGAAACTAGTGGCAGCATTGGCAGCAGCTGATCTATGACTGTTACTAGCCTGCTATACCACAGGCATTTCAGACCTAGCCATTAAAAAATGACCTAAACAGGGGTGCCCAACCAGTCGATCGCGGTCTACTGGTCGACCGCGGACTGACCCCAGGTCGATTATTAAAAAATATATATATATATATATATATATATATATACATATACAGTATATATATAATCAAATAAAATATAATGGAAGTACATGCAGTTGTTTATTTTAATTATGGATCATAATACAATGCAATTCCAAATGCAGTTTTATTTTAAAAGTAGCCACACAGTGAGAAAAAAGAAAGTGAGAAAAAATAAATCATGTATTGGGGAAAAAGTGATGCATCGATTTAAGATGCATCGATAATCGTAATCGAATCGAATCGTAATGTAGCCCTCTGAATCGTAATCTAATCAAATTGTGAGGCCAGTGAAGATTCACAGCCCTAATGTCAAGTGGTTGTGGGACAACGAGAAAGTGTTGTGAGGATAGTTACTGCAGGCTGGAAATGATGTGTGTGTGTTTGCGATGTTGAAACTGGACTGGTAGATCTCGGGAGGCTGGCTACTTGAAAAGTAGATCTTGGGTCAAAAAAGGTTGGGCACCCCTGCACTAGAGTCTACTACCCCATTTACACCTGGTACTAAAATGCAATCTCTATCTGGATACGTTAGGCTAAGGATGCATACAGTATATGTTAATGCAAGGTGTAAACGCGTCCTGATCCAAATGTGATCAGATCTGCCTGACCACATCTGGAGATAGTCTGGCTCGCATTGTGTTCGGATCTTGTAGGTGCAATCCATACAGCGTGGTCACATCCCAAAAATAGGATATGTGATTTGTGATGTGTCAATCCAGATGAATGTGCAGAGAGAGGAAGAAACCAAGATGGTTCATTCACTAACCAGTTCTGCCTAACCTGACGCTGCCAGATGGATTGTTTTCACATAACCATCTGGGAACGGGTCGCTCGGAAAACCATTAGGACAGGCAGCACTTAAAAAAAACCTGGCAGGTGATTGGATGAACCATCTGTCTATCACATCTATTACAGGCTCGCTCTCGCTGGCGGCACACCAAAGCCCGCCTGTAGCTGCCTCATAGGGCCCTGATTGGTGTGAACCACTGGTGGTTCAGATTCAAACCAATAGATTGGAGCGTGGCAAGATGGATTTGTCATGTGATCGTGAGCTCATGATCTCATGCAAATCCATCTGTGCCTAAACTGATATTTCCCCCTCCTACCAATACATGTACAGTACATAAGGCTTAAAGGAACACTCTGCCCATTTTCAACCAGCTTTGTATCATTAGAACATCAGTAGTATATCAGAAAACTGTAAACGGTTTTGAAGTCTGTCATTTAATTTGACAGTTATTGAGTGTTAAAGTGTGGACCAGTGACATCACTAGTCCACACTAACTCAAATTAATAACTCATTAACTCAAATCAACTCTCAATAACTGTCAAACTAGATGAATGATGAATAGTTTGACAGTTATTGAGAGTTGATTTGAGTTAATGAGTTATTAATTTGAGTTAGTGTGGACCAGTGATGTCACTGGTCCACACTTTAACACTCAATAACTGTCAAATTAAATGACAGACTTCAAAACCATTTACAGTTTTCTGATATACTACTGATGTTCTAATGATACAAAGCTGGTTGAAAATGGGCAGAGTGTTCCTTTAACATATGACATGTATAGGCTATTTATTTGTCAAGTCTGCTTTGGGCAGCATTGAACACCTCCTATCCATTTTGACTGGAGTTAATTCTCTTCTCTTCTCTTCTCTTCTCTTCTCTTCTCTTCTCTTCTCTTCTCTTCTCTTCTCTTCTCTTCTCTGCTGTTCTCTTCTCATCACCTCTGACAGCTATTATGTGAGATCTGAACTCAATGAGGATAATGAGAGCACATTAAAATACCGGGTGTAAACGCAAATATGAGAGCGGATTGCTTATTATCCGGATAACGTATCTGGATACAGATGGCATTTTAATACCAAGTGTAAATGGGGTCTTAGCCACATGAGCACATTGAGATGCTAGAGCTTCTGGGTAGCATAAAAAGTGTTGAGAGCAATGAACATGATTGAGTGCTTGGTACATTTCAAGGAGGATGAGCTGGAGGCTCAGAGAGGGTGGCAGGTCTAGGATGGAGTTCAGTTTAGTGCTCATCGTCCCCTCTGCTCCTGCCTGCAGGATTTATTTTTAATGATAGACAACTTTGGTCAAGAAGAAGGGGAAGCCGCACACTCTGGTTCCAGATGCAAGAAAGTGTGATTTATTTGACAACAGTTTCGACCATAGCCTTTGTCAAGTCTCATACAAACACAGTGCAAGGCAGCCATTATAAAGACAGGTGGGCTGATTGAATGGACAACACCTGTCTTGTGAAAGCACACCTGAGTGTGATTACAATGACATCATAGGATCAGTCATGCAGTAATAGGCTACATTTAGACAGTAGACTAATCAAAACATTGATGTCAAGAGTAGGCTATATACCATATATCATGAATCTATGTGAATAAATAGATTTATATAAATAGGAATCACAGCCTAATGCATAGAGTAAAAAGTATTTACAAAATATACAAGAAAGAACCACAATACAGCTGAAACATCAGACCTGAAAGGGCGTCATAAGCTGGTGTGTCTATCAAATGAATGAAGATCCGAGTGACATCAATGTCCCTATCAATAAGCAAAGTTACAGGAAGCATTTTAAGTCGAATTCAACGTTCAAACCCTGAGGAGGCAAAGTGTTCAGGTAATGAATGTAGAAATTCTCCCTCCTAGATAGAAGGTTGTCAAGATCTCCACCCCGTCTGGGGAGGGATACCTTCTCAATGCCTATATACCGAAGAGAGGAGATAGGGTGTTTTTCTTCTACAAAATGCGCTGCTACAGGATAATTAAGATTCATACACCTAACGGTACTACGATGCTCCGCTATTCAGGTTTTTAATTCTGTACTGGTTTTCCCTACGTAAGACTTCCCACAAGGACAGGTGATCAAATAG
Source organism: Poromitra crassiceps (assembly GCF_964638095.1). NCBI lineage: Eukaryota > Metazoa > Chordata > Actinopteri > Beryciformes > Melamphaidae > Poromitra > Poromitra crassiceps. Next base: position 79,977,865 of record NC_139623.1, on the reverse strand, counting down.
ATAACAGATTTTGTGTGGCAAGTAATCACACCTTTGATAGGGATGGACTCGCCAGTATGAGGATGACCTCTTAAAAAGCCACCTATTTCTGAAGAAAATGGTGAAAACAACATACCCAAAGTAAAATGCTTACTGTGGCTGAACCGCTAGGGTTACAGACAACTGCCTGACCATTTCTGAAAGGTAAGACTTTGAAGTTTCTGTTCCAATGTCAGAATGACTCTATGTGTTACTGACCCTGAGTACCACCAGCTCAAACACAGTGGTTGATTCTCGCCTAGAATAAAAAACACTTTTAGAGTGTAAACAGTTACCTGTGGTTGTTGTATTTATGGCTAGAAACCCAATGGAGACATAGCCACAGGCCTTACCACATCCCAACTCAAAGGAGATATAATACCAAAACATGAGTATTTGGCAGTGGTTTTTGTAGGGAGATACCTAGGTGGATTTCCAAAAAGCCATTTGAAAAAGTCAAATAATCAGAAATTTTTTCACCACTCTCAAAGACGACTATAACTTCCGCTGTGTTAATCTGAGCCGAAAAAGGAAGACATGGTTCGATGCGCAAGATTCAGACGATTAATTTGCTATGTAACCTGAACAGCATTGTTCAGAATTAACCACCTAATTCACCACGTTAATGACAGATGAACAGCAGAAATCTGAAACGTAACACCCGTGTTACGGTGCAATGTAAGAACTGCTGTGGTAGGTGTAATTACACTGGGTACAGGCTCCACAGCCCCCATTACCATCTGGAATAGGTGTGAGGAGCAATTGACTATAGGTGCAGCAGGGGTGGGAGGTAGATCCAAGTTAACAAGATTCAAGATTCAAGATTCAAGATTTATTAAGTGTCCCAAAAGGGCAAATTGGATTGCAAAAAGCGTAGTACAAAGTACATACATAAAAACAAATAAGACAATAAAAACATTGTAAAAACAGTCTAGAGCAGCAGTTTAAAGTGCAACACAATAGTTAAAGTGCAAATGACAACAGTAGCAACGATCTAAAGTGCACAGTAGAGATATAAAGTGCATAGTAGCAAAGTGCAGTTCACTCTCAGCAGCACATTTATATCACAAGAAAGAGCTACAATGTATCATTGTATTAAAGCACAAAAGAAAAACCTCGGTCCAGACCAAAGGGTAGACAAAGTATAGCCTGGGTAAACCCAGTCGCCACGTGACCTGCTCTCAGACCTGCTCTCAGTCACTACCTACTACTTGTGACTGTAAGCAGGGTAAGCCTGAGAGCAGGTCACTGGGGGCTGGGTTTACCCAGGCTAGACAAAGTATATAATACAGATATACTGTACTGTACCCCTAAGAATAAATAAAGATAAAAGAATAAAAGGATAAAATAAATAAAATAAATAAAATAAATAAAATAAATAAAATAAATAAAATAAATAAAATAAATAAAATAAATAAAATAACAGCAACGGCAGATGGGGAGACATTACATTTGTACCCCAGCAGCGTTCATCGCTCTGATAGAGACAGGCACAAACTAGTTGATCTCTCAAGTTACTGCCCTGCTTAAAGGCCGGCTTTACCGTGGGGAATATGAATATATATTAAATCTCACGCCCCTAAGGTTTTCGAATCCGTTGAAATTTTTGAAATTGGTTGTTTCCCGCCAGAGATATCACCAGAAATCCACTCTGTGTGGAGGGGGGGGGTGGTGGAGGGGAGGGGCGGGTGCGGGGACCCGAAATACTACATTTCCCACAATGCACTGGGCTCGCGTGGCCTTCGTTTTCATGCCCACCCCTCAGGCATTTGGCTGATATCAAACTCCAGTAGGTGGCGGTAATGCACATATATGTTTGCCAACCGCCATAAAACTCAAAGAAGAAGAAGAAGAAGAAGGCTTCGACAATAAAAGATACAAAGAAGAAGAAATAAATCGAAAATAAAATTGCCTCCAAATTGCACCAAATGTAAACGGTAGTATATATGTCGGGAGATGTCTTCATAATTTTTTTTTCATGCATTTTAAGGCATTTTCGTAGGAGTTACGCGCATCTGATGTTGTAACTATTTTCTGTAAAAATGTGTAAAAATGGGTACATTGCTCAGCGTTGATTTCGTTACTTCAACTCACCTACTACTAGATGTAAAATTTGACGAGCTTTCCAATGCCGCCAGTCCCGTGTCTTTTGGTGCTTCCGTTCCAGAGATATGGTCTCTTGGCAAGGAGCTATGGAAAGCTAACCTAGCTACAGTATGCTATGCGGGTGAACAAGATGGCTGCCTTTTGCTTTTCGTCGAGAGCTCTGAAGGGGCGTGGAGGACCTCTAGAGGCGGGACCATGGCTCACAAGACTTGTAGTTCATAGGCGCTCGAGTTCCGCAAGCGGGGAGGGAAGCCGGCTTCCCTAAAAATGTGAGAGATGCCTGATAGGTCAGGCAGTGAAGCTCCAATTTCAAAATATTTCAACGGATTCTAAAACCTTAGGGGCGTGAGATTGATATATATTCATATTCCCCACGGTAAAGGTTCTTGCACACAGAGTCCGAATTGTTTGCTGCGTTTTTTTAATCCGTCATCCGAAAAAAACACGTCACGCACAGATACCTTGCACACTGAGTCCGATGCGTTAATTATCCAATATTCGTTGCGAAGATTCGCAACGAAAAGAAAACTACCGCAATCCTATTGATCCACAACTGGCAGTGTGTCTGTGTGGCTCTCTCCCCCCCCCCCCCCCCCCTTCCCCATACACACACACACACACACACACACACACACACACACACACACACACACACCGCGTTCCAAGCTGGTCTGCAATCACCCGGCACATTCTGTCTTTTAATTCCGAATCTCTGTATTCCTGCTTTGTCATAAAATGCTTTGTGCTGGGAGACGAACTGAATTAACTTCTCAGACGCCATTTTTCATTGTGAATAGCAACACTACGGCAGCTCTGAGTGGTCAAACACCTGTCAAAACGATTTCATGGATGCGGAAAAACGCAGAAAATCGAACCTCGTCCGAAAACTTAAATGACGGACGTAATTGTCGGACTCGGTGTGTCAATGATGATTGACACAAATGAGGTCGTATTTTTATTTTTTTCGTGCGTCAATTTCGGACGAAAAAACGGACTCTATGTGCAAGGACCTTAAAGCCGTCCTTTAAACACAGTCAGTCCCTAAAAGTGTTATGCAAACTGGTATCAGATTTAAGTATATGCCAATGGTTGTTAATAATTCCTCTAATCTGTTCAGAAAGTTTAGAATACTGAGTAGAGAAAATAATTGATGGATTTTTGGACTTGGGTTTCCTCTGAAAAAGGTCTGACCTAGATGTATCGTTGATTATTTTAACAGCTGTATTCATTCAAGTCTGTTTATAACCTCTTGCGCTGAACTTGTTCTTCATAGCAATCATGTTTCTGTCATAGTCTGGCTCTCTGCTGCAAATTCTCTTGACTACAAAATTGACTATAGGGAAGACTATTTTTTAGTGGAAGAGGATGGCAGGAGTCTGCTGTGAGGAGACTGTTACGTGCAGTGGGTTTGGTAAAAAGATCAGAAAATAATGTACTGTTCTCACGTATGACCCACAAATCAAGAAAACCGATAGGGTTGTAATGAAATTCCATAGTAAATGTAAGATATTCTGTTTAGATAAGCAAAAAATGATTGTAACTGTTCAATATTACCCCTCCATAACACAAAAATATCATCTATATATCTTTTCCAAAGAAATATGTTAGATGTAAAGATATTGTTTGTGTAAATGAACAACAACTCTTCAAAGAGGGCCATATAGAGATTGGCGAAAGAGGGCGCAAATGGGCTTCCCATAGCCACACCCCTTTTTGGAAGAAACCAGGAGTCTTGGAAAATAAAATAATTACAAGTAAGAATCAGTTTAACAAATTCAACAAGACAGTTTAATGAGGGGGTAGTGTGACAGTCTCACTAGGGGCCCTTTACACGAGGACAGTCTCTGGAAGAAACGACACAATAGCGTTTCCGTCACACCTTTTCCTTCACACCTTCTCCCCGTTTACATGAGCGCTGTTGAATTTTTAAAACGCCGTAATGTACATGCCAGGTCGCTAGGTGGCATTGTGATGGTCAACGGGGCGTTGCTCGTCACTCCACGGACGCTTCTACATGACGTCATTTCATAATCGTCTTTCTGGGTTTTAGACACGGAAGTAGATTACGGCTACCGTAGTAATTTTTAGACTTGCCAAAAAGCTGTTTTCAAGCTAAAAAAAACAAACTGTTTTAAAGTTGTAATATTCTTCGGGTGAGAACGTTACATAGATGTGACCAGTTTATCAGAATAAGCCTATTTGGAAATCTTTAACGAGCAGCGAGGATCGGGAGCGCTGGCTGTGCTGACACTGTCTACTGTGTAGGCTGCAGTGAGAAAACACTGTCATGTGCTTGCCTAACGTTAAATGCCGACCGGGTACAGCCATCGGCTCCTCGCAGCAGCAGTAACGCTCGTTATGAACATGTAACTGAAGTCGGCCGCAGTGTAGCTTAATTCTGAATGTTGCCAAGCGTGTGTCGCGTGTGCAGGCACGTCAGAGTTTCTGGAAAGACTATCGTTTCTAACCGATTACATGGAGCCCTCAGCCCCGCTCAGCGGGAAGCGTCACCAACAATTCCACTCTAGAGGGTGGTTTCAAAGTGTGTCGTTTCCTAAGCGCGAATTCGCCGTCGCCGTCTTAACGGGAGGCACTAACGATAAAATAATTCCCCGTTTCCATAGGAAACCGTCCTCGTGTAAAGTGCCAGAGAGGAAATGTTCCATTGCCTCCACCCCTCCTTCATGGGGTATTAGAGGCATTGACATCAAAAGAAACAAGAATCAGTTCATCATCTGGGAGAGGGTTTGTAGACTCAATAATAGATAACATGTGACCTGTATCCTTAATAAAAGGATGGGACGTCCTCGGCTAGGGGTCGAATGAAAAAGTCGACATAGGATGAAATGGACGATGTCAGTGATCCAATGCCTGCCACGATAGGGCAGCCAGGGGGTTGTTCCAGGCTCTCGTGAACCTTAGGGAGAGTATAGAAGGCAGGAATTACTGGGTGTTCAATTCTTAGAAACTCAAATTCTTTTTTTGGTGATTTCATTCATTTGAAAAACAAAATCAAGAGTGTCATGAATAGAGAGCCGCAGGAATGAGTCCGGAAATCATCGATGCTAACACTCCGGTTCAGCGGTTCTTCACCGTTTTCACCTATGGGATTTTTGAATGGGTTTTTGGTGCGATGCTTCTAATAAGGTCTCTGGGCAACGCAAGCTTAATCAAACGCGAACCAGTGTTTAGTAATATCATCTTCACACATGAGGACCACTTTTATGAGTTTTGAAGCTTTTACGTGCCGTTAAAAGGGCGGCTAGCTAGCAAACGGCTAAATGAGACTACACTGTTGAGTCGACGGGGATATACTGTATACGTCAATAACATCATCACTTCAAAGGACGAACACGGAAATTCTCTTTCCCTCACCTGGTTCAGCCCGGGGTAATCAGTGCACAGCAGCGCACACATCAACAACAGTCCAGGTTGAGTGGTGACGTGACGTGGAAGCCTATACGACAGTGTGTAGTTCTGGATTAGTTTAGCTCGAGCTTTTTACTTCTAGGGCTCGCATTTACGCTTCAAAACTCATGAAAGTGGTCCTCATGTGTGAAGATTATCCGACTGAACTCTGGTTCGCGTTTGATTAAGCTTGCGTTGCCCAGAGACCTTATTTGAAGCATCGCGGCAAAAACCCATTCAAAAATCCCATAGACAGAAACAGTGAAGAACCAGGAAGTCCGGGACTTCCGCGTTCTGACTACAAAAATATGTCATTCCTGCGGCTCTCTATAGTCCTCTTGAATAGTTGAGTCAGGTCACCAGGCAGTTTCTTATCAAACGTATCATCAGCAAGTTGCCTTAAACATTCCTCGACATAATCAGTCTTATTCATAAGCACAGTAGCTCCTCCCTTGTCAGTTGATTTAATTATGATGGAAGTGTCAGCCTGCAAGTCATTTAAAGCAACCTTTTCTTCTACTGTTAGGTTACTATAAGAATGAGCCGTTTGCTTATTTTTAGAGAGGGCAGTTACATCTTGTGTAACTAGTCTACAGTATGTTTCAATAGAGCGGTTACGCTTACTGGGAGGAGTGAAAAAACGTTTCCCCCGAAAAGGTGTCTTCGTGTGAGTTGGCGTTTGAGACGTCGAAGGACCCTGTGTCTCTGGGGTTTTCGACTGCATAGAGTTACCGAAAAATTCACGCAGTCTGATGTTGCGGAAAAACTTAAAAACTTCTACATGCACATCAAACTCTTTACACGGTGTGGTTGGAACAAATGAAAGTCCCTTGTTTAAGAACCGACAAGTGTGAGGCATTGAGTGTCTTACTGGATAGATTGAAGATGGTTATTTCTTCAGGTGTCTGGTACCGGTAGTGGGCCGAGGGTCTCGCCGGGGCGGCGAGTCCTCTTCCCTCGGCGGGTGCGGCGTATCGTGGGCGGCCTCGTGCACGTTTGTGGGCCCCCTGTTGATCTCCAGCTAAAAAACTGGAACTGGAGGCAGAGGACAGATTGGAGGACATCTGATCCGAGGAGTGGTGGTCCTGATATTGACGCCTACGTCGCTGCTGGGGTGTAACTTTGGAACAACTGATGGTAAAAGGGACATATTTCATTATTATATGTTAGTGCAGTCAGTGCCCATTCCCCAGTTCGAAGTCAATCGGATGGACAGTCCTGGAGATACGTGAAAGCCGTGATCTTATTGGCCGAATTGCACAAAATTCAACACTGCAATTTCTCTGGTTGAGACAAACTGCCTTTTGTTTTGCCAGTTAGGTGGTGTTATGTCGAATTGCATGAAATTTGGCACTGCAATACGTCGTGTTTCCAGCAGCACACTCCCCAAGTATGAAGTCGATCAGACGAACGATTCTCGAGATACACTGCTTTTTGTGTTGCCAGTAGGTGGCACTATGTCGATCTGCATGAAAGTTGGCACTGTACTACGTCGGGTTCCCAGCAGCACACTCCCCAAGTTTGAAGTCGATCGGACGAACGGTTCTCGAGATAAACTGCTTTTTGTGTTGCAAGTAGGTGGCGCTTATAACTATGCACGTGTCTGAATTGCATGAACTTCGGTACTGCACTCCGTTGGGTTCCCAGCCGCGCACTTTCCAAGTTTGAAGTCTATTGGACAAAAGGTTCTTAAGATAAACCGCTTTTTGTGTTGCCAGTAGGTGGCGCTATGCCGAATTGCATGAAATTCGGCACTCTGCACTCCGTCGGGTTCCCCTAAGCGCACTCCCCAAGGACAGGCAGACCGACGGTCCAGGAATTATAGTAACCTATAGATTGTTTGGCATTCTATATGTAAATAATTGCTATTGAACTTAAAGGAACACTCTGCCCATTTTCAACCAGCTTTGTATCATTAGAACATCAGTAGTATATCAGAAAACTGTAAACGGTTTTGAAGTCTGTCATCTAGTTTGACAGTTATTGAATGTTAAAGTGTGGACCAGTGACATCACTGGTCCACACTAACTCAAATTAATAACTCATTAACTCAAATCAACTCTCAATAACTGTCAGACTAGATGAACGATGAATAGTTTGACAGTTATTGAGAGTTGATTTGAGTTAATGAGTTATTAATTTGAGTTAGTGTGGACCAGTGATGTCACTGGTCCACACTTTAACACTCAATAACTGTCAAATTAAATGACAGACTTCAAAACAGTTTACAGTTTTCTGATATACTACTGATGTTCTAATGATACAAAGCTGGTTGAAAATGGACGGAGTGTTCCTTTAAGTTAAAGGGACACTCCACCGAAAAACACTGCTGATTTATTTTGCACATGCTGTCACACATCCGATAACAGTAAACGGTTTTGCAGGCATTAATTTAGTTTGACAGTTATTGAGAGTTGATTTTAGTAGTAAAGTTGTGGACCATTCATGCACAAATGACATCACTGGTCCACAACTGAACTCAAATCAACTCTCAATATATGTCTATTAACTAAACTTAGGAATGCCTGGAAGACTGTTTACAGTTTTTGGATGTGTGAGATCATGTGCAAAATAAATCAGCATTGTTTTTTGCTGGAGTTCTCTTTTTAAGTTTGGCCCTCATCTTTTAATAAATCCATTAAAACATCAATTAACTACATGCCTGATGCCTTTTCTCCTCTTAAATCTACCACATAGCCACTCCATTTGTAAAATAAAACAACCCCCCCCCCCCCCAAAAAAACGACTCTTATTACTGGGACCATTTTGTCATTATTTCCACCAAAAAGCACTTAGAGGCGTGACAAGTTGTATGATTTGGAAGTAGGAGCTTACAAGGAGCACTTAAAGGCAGCATCATTTCCAGAGAATTTAATTATAGAGAAATTAAACTATGGGTAAACTAGAACATCCAGTCGGTGATCATCATAAGGGGGTCATCCCTATGTTCCCCGGGTCCTATGTTCCCCGGGTCCTATGTTCCCCGTTTTTAACACTCTCCGTAACATTTGGGGTGTCTATCCGCTATGCCGACCACCCGCAATGCCGACCTTAGGTTTAGGCGTGAGGGGTGGGAGAGGTTAGGTTTTGGGTTAGGGTCTGGGGGAGGTTAGGAATTGTTCTATGTTCCCCGGTCCCACAAAAACGGGGAACATAGGACCCGGGGAATATAGGACCCGGGGAACATAGGTACGCTCCCATCATAAGGCACACAATCATCGGGAACAAAAATCTGATGTATTTTCAGAGCATTAAATTACAATTTCCCCCTTTTTAAAAGACCTCATCTGGATAGAACTTCTATCGATTTGAAACTATAGGCTAGTACTACTTACCATAATGTGCTGCTAATTCAGGTGATACAGATTTATATCAGGCTGGACGTCTGGGTATGCAGTGGTAGATCCCCTGCCTACCAACATGAGGGTCGCAGATTCGAGCCTGCCGGCTTGGTCGGGCGTCCATACAGGTACAATAGACTACATGCACAACTTCTTAACTTCCTGAAATTAGTACAGCTTCTTTATTTCCTGTCCTACACTATTGGATGAACTGATTAATCAGGTGTGCCTGATCATTGTTGTGACTGCAGCACACCTGACATTAATCAGTTCATCCAATAGTGATGACAGGAAATAAAGAAGCTGTACTAATTTCAGGAAGTAGTGGAGTTGTGCATGTAGCCCATTGGCCGTGTCTGCGAGTGGGAAGCCGGATTAAGGGTATGTGTCCTGGTCGCTGCACTAGTGCCTCCTCTGGTCGGCCAGGGCGCCTGTTCATGCTACGTCCTGCTGGTGAAACCCCTCGCTGTCAGGTGAAAAGAAGCGGCTGGCGACTGCACATGTATCAGAGGAAGCATCCAGTGGTTATCAAAGTGCCAGGGGTCCAGCAAAAAGGGTATTAACTAATTTTCACTAGAATTTCAACCATAACACAATGACAGAATGTATGACTATTTTGGCCATGGGTTTCACTTGATGAAATAAAACATCTAAAACTGTGACAACCCTCCCACTCTCCTGCTGGCCCAGTCTTGCAGGAGCCTGGTGTTGGGGTCATTGGGTGCACATGGGCCTGCCCGGTGTACTCATTGGGCTTAAGAAGACCATCAGACCATTCATTCTCTCTCCCTTCTCACGATTTGTTCTGTTTGTTTAATGTAGTTTGTGTTATTTTCCCATTGTTTTAGTTCATAAATATGTTTGAACCTTTACTTTGGTGCATAACTCCCTTCATGTTACAACCCAGCTCAAGGTGCCCAGGTGCACCAGGTGCACCCACTCAGCCTAACGACCCCAACACCAGCGCTCCTGCAAGACAGGGCAGAGAGTGGGAAGGTTGTCACAAAAGCTAAAATCTTATAAGATGGGGACCCTGGGAGAAAATCTTATCAAAATTTGGGGGCCGTGGTAATTTTTTTGTATCAATTTAGGGGTCGTTGACGTGAAAGTTTTGAGAAGTGACTGGACTAGTCTACAGCTCTCTCCAGATCAACAGAGGGGCAGCAGGGGGAATTGGTCAAGTTCCTCTGATGTGAGTTTTATTTGACTTGCAAATAAATGTCTGCAGATTTTTTTGTTTAATCTCTATTATGATAAAACCTTGACAAGATCAAATTTGCACTCACTTAAGGCAGTGGTTCCATATATCTCATGAACAAGAGATGAACACATCTGACTGACTGCAGTCTTTCCCACAGGATTTAGAGAATTATTGGTGGGGGACCACAGACCCCCTAGGGGGGTGCGGGGGCATGCCCCCCCGCAAGATGTTTTTGAACATTTTAAAGTAAAATGCATGAATTTGGTGTACTTTGAGAAAGCTTAAGAGCAAAATTAAAAGGCTAGATCTATGAAGAACATGTCATGATTACTGTGCTGTGGGTTTACAATGACAAACTAAATTTCTCCCTATAGGTCAGGGATACTCAACTTGCTTTGCACTTTCGTGAAATGATAGAAGGCGAGGGGCCAGTTAATAAACAAACAATATACATTTTTCTGTAGCGGATTGTAGGTTTTTGGGGTGTCAGCCGGAGTTTAGGCTGACAGTGTTGTGCACACCGGATAGTTAGTTAGGTTAAGTTAGTTGGGTTAAGTACATACATAAGTGCCTGGGTAGCGAGCAGAGGGCGGTATTTGACAATTTAGCAGCTAAATCATAGATTATTGAAAGATATTCCATATTCCAGACTGAAATGCTATAACAGAAGTATTGGCCAGAATGACATGAACATTTATTGGACACTTATTCAGCGGATATCTTGCATGTTGCGTTCAGGTGCACTGTAATTTTTTTTTTTTTTGTCAACATCTTATTGTGGCGGTCAAAATATTATTGTGGCGGCCCGCCACAAATTCCTTTATGTATGGGAAACACTGGACTGAACAATTAAACTCTGTCACAGTCAGGCTAATCAATCAAGCAGCTCAAATAACTTATAAAGGAACTCATAGAACTTATGCTACATTTATTCTGAGTTAAAGTTGAATTCTGCTGACCTTTTAAATTATTTTTCATCTTTATATTTGTGTACTTTGTCTTGTTTCACGTGTACAAATATGCTCTTTTTGTTTATGATTTACAATTTTTGTAAATTTTATTTTAATGTAAAATTCCGTAACCCTGTTTTCTACACCTTACAGTCTGCAAGCATGAATTAATAAAGATAAGTCAATTCATTGACAGAATGCATAAGGATGACTTCGGTTTTCATTGCCACTAGCCCCAAAGTGACCCTACTACTGTACTTTGTGTATATATAATGTATACACTTGTGCAGTAGTTAGGGTCACATAGCATTCCAATAGGCCGGGAACGGCTGTTCAAAACGCTCTCCTACCCGTCTCCGACGTCCGATTGCAGATCCGAAGATATGATAGTCCTCCAAAGGAAGCCAGTCATTTAGCCGGGGCGGTTAAAATGATACTGCTGCGTGAAACAACCGTTTAAAAGCAGTCTTTGCCTGTGCCGTATTTAGGAGAGGAGAAGCTTCCTAGTGCTGACATGAACCTTGGGAGATTGAGTATTTCATGACATGTTTTGCTTCACAGGTGCGCTGGATTTGCGTTGATCACTGACTGAACCATGTGAGTTTGCTCGCCGTGTGCAAGCTGCACCATGATAGTGAGATCAAACACACCCTGCTGTAAATTCAGCACAGATTACTAAATTACTGGCTTCCGTAGGAGGACTATCATATCTTCGGATCTGCAATCGGACGTCGGAGACGGGTAGGAGAGCGTTTTGAACAGCCGTTCCCCCTATTGCCTATTGGAACGCTATGTGACCCTAATACTGCACGAGTGTATATATTATATATACACAAAGTACAGTAGCAGGGTCACTTTGGGGCTACATTGCCACTTACCCTCAGGCTCTTCTAAATTTCGTGTCAACACTGCAGTTGGAAGAGCCCTCTCATCAAGCATAGCATTTTCGTTAGACAATCTGTGTTGGGCATTAAACTCACCTTATTTCTGCACTTTGAAGTCACAGGTAGGGTCGGGTGGGGCAAACTAATTACCGTATATCAGAAGCCTAGTTGCCGAAAAAAAGGTGAGCGGTGGTGGTCTGTCTAAATGCATTGTAGAATGTTTGTACAAGACAAAATTATGTCAAACTTTGTCTTAAAAAAAAGAACAGCTCACTTTTTTCCGCAACTAGGCTTCCGATATAATTAGTTTGCCCCACCCGACCCTACCTGTGACTTCAAAGTGCAGAAATAAGGTGATAAGGTGAGGTTAACGCCCAACACAGATTGTCTTAACGAAAATGCTATGCTCGATCAGAGGGCTCTTCCAACTGTAGTGTTAACACAAAATTTAGAAGAGCCTGAGGGTAACATTGCCACCTACAATTTTGGCAGTGCTGTCATTCTACTGTATCTACAGTATTTGGGGATCCTTGTGATCAGATAGCCAGTGTGTAGACACCTTGGCACCTTGCACAGCACATTTCACAGCAGATGTTGATTTCAGCGATAGTTTTGGAGTTGCTGAGAGTTGACTGGAGAGCTGTTGAGTCCACTCATAGAGCCGATATGGCTCTGAGGCAGCTGGTCCAAACTATTCTTGGTGATTTCTTTTAACTCACACCTTGCCAATCAAAGCCCAATTTTGAGAGCCACACAAAACATGCATTGAAGGAGTTGGAGGGAAGAGGGGGGTTGGGATACACTCTTTCCTGTTTCATGGTCAGCGTTTTTCAACGTTGGGTCCGAGGACCACCAGGAGTCCTTGAGGGGCTTCCAGGGGGGTCTCCAGCAAATTGATGAATTGTTAAACTTCACCATTATTTCATTTTAAAGAAGTTAACACAATTGGAGAATGTAGAAAAATTACTATTTTGATCAACTCTTATCTCTACAGGTGGTCATGGAATTCTGAACAGAATCATAGGCCTATCTAACAATAAAGGTATTCTCAGTTTTGGCTCCGAGACACAACTTTTCCATGGCCCTCTGACTGTCTAATACATTTGGGTCCTCCTTGATATGAAAATGGATGAGAATCCCTGCTGTAGGCAGCAGCAGTGATTCTCAATATGGGGTTCCAGGGCGTCCCCAGTAAATTGATTGTGAAACTTCCAACATTGCTTACAAGAAGTTAACAGTAGCCTACAGAATGTAATTTGTAATGATGAGTTTTGATCATAGTTGCACTGTTATCTCTCTACACAATACAGATGGTAATAGAATTCTGGACAAAATCATATAACATTAAAAAATATTCTCAGATTTTAGACACATGGGGGCTCATGATGGACCATGGCGCTAATAATGTGTAGGGGTCCTTCCTCCTTGATATGAAGAAGGTTGCGAATCACTGCTGCTGTAACACACACGGCTTTTTGACATGAGACAGCCCCCTAGGTGTCTCTCTCTCACTGTTCGCATGCTGGCTGCCTGTCTGGCTGCGTTGACGTCAGCGCCGTGTTGATTTGCTCAGGCGAGAGAAGAAAGGAGTTAGTGCGTGTTGAGAGAGCGGGTACTGCGAACTGCCTTTACTATGCTGTAGCCCCGATCCCCCTGCCTGCCACAAGCAGCCTACACTATACTGGATCAAAACAGTGCAACTTAGGGTGAGTACCACACCGGGCTAAACGCAGCTGGCGCCAGACCCGCTTCTCTGCATGCGTCTACCACTGCTTTCTCTCTCTACTTTCATTCACCATGTGGCTGTTTTGATGCATTTATAGTAAAGGGGGGGGGGGATCGTTTTGCTTGGCTTGTCCCCGTTCAACCTCATGTGGAAGTTAACAAGGAAAAGAGCGTAACGTTTCTACTCTCGCCAGCCACGCAAGTTGTCTACTACACCGTCTTTGCGCACCGGATTCCAACAAGTAGGCTATTTACCTGATTGCGCCGTGCCACTGCTGCCAGGTGTTGAAGTTTGCATTAACGCACCGCGCGTTGTAGAGATGTTACACTAGGTTGACGTAACCCCCCACCTCCACCACCACCCTCGTCTGGTTTAGTATGCTGGAGATCGCAGCGAGAGGACGTGAGGTCTGGCTTCTACACCGGGAGCCAGACAGCACATGACGCGGCTGTTGTTGGAGAAAATTGGTCGTTTGGATTGGAAATGCAAGAATTGAGACAGTAGCCACACACTTGTACCGTCCTTGTGTTTGTGTGTCTCCAGACGCGCCAGTGTCGCTCATTTAGCCGTGATGACATCATGATGAGGAGACTGGGCACACTGGTTTCTGTACTGTAGGCTACTGGAAACACCAGACCCAGTCACTCACTGGTGTGTGTGTGCGTTGTACAGTAGCCACCACACCGCCTGGGATTGATTGACATGTGTTGTAGTGTAGACGCGTTGGCTCTTGACCAAATATCGGATTTGCAACACAGCGCTTATTGCTTCGCTATGTGGTAACTAAGGGATTGGTAATAGATAATGCAAAGGGAACTTGATTTGTATCGAGACTGTGATGTGATCTCTCTCTCTCTGGATAAGTATCCTTTTTAGTGAATGAAATGCTGCTAAACAGCCACTCAGCCAGTGTGCAGCAGCCTGGCTCCAGCAAAGTCCACCTGTGCGTGGCACAGAACGGCGGAATGAATCGGCGAGTGTTGCTGTGATCCTGGAAGCTGTCAGTCTCAACACTTATTGCTTTTTTTATTTTGTGTTGCTTTATATCGCTGGCTAGCCTGTCCCCCTCTTGTCCTTTTTGCCTGGGTGTATATAACATTCTCCTGGCTGTCGGCGTGGCCTGTAGTCGTGTTGAAGCTGTCGGTGCTTGTTGCGGCTGGCTGGTTCCCCAAGGCGCGCTATGGCAGACAACTCGTGATCACATTGATTCCGCTGCCTTTTCTATTAACTTGGCCTATTAAGGTTACTGTCAGCAGCCTATACAGTGTTGTTTACTGTTTTAGCGCAAAATATCCCCGGACCTGTGCAGTGCGCTGTGCACAATGTACACCGCTGTGCTCTGTATCATCATTAGTCTGGTGCGGCTGCGTCTGTCCGATATTAGCGCTGTCTAGACGCACCGCTGTCCTTTAATACCATAGAGAGCAAACGGGCACAATAAACTGTTCCAACCCGCCAACTTTCTATTGTTGTTTTCCTTTGCGCAGCTTATAGACCTTAATAGCCGTTACAGTGCAACAGGCATCGATCATTCACGGGCTCATAAATCGCAGCTATTGGCATTCCTGCAATAAAGATAATGTGGGGTTTGAGGCATGACCTCTGCTGACTGAGAGGCTGGACTAGTTATGACGAGCTACTTTGATCATTATCGATGTGATGATCTGATCAGCGTGAAGTGTACAAAAAAAGCGGGTAGCCTATAGTCTATTATTTTCCATTTCAGCTTCATTTACTTCCAGCATAGATGTCTGTGATTCCAGTTGTTGCTGATGATCTACATACCGGTAGTCTTAAAAAAAAATCTAGGCTACTTGGCATTCTTATTGTTGTTCAGAAAAAAATTATATCCAAGGAAACTTTTAATCGGACTGTGTGTGTGTGTGTGTGTGTGTGTGTGTGTGTGTGTGTGTGTGGTGTGGTGGTGGGGGGGGCGGGGTGGTCGCTTTATTGTTCTTCTCAGGCTTCTTATATTGTTCTCAGGCGGGAAGAAAATAAAATGTTTAGGCCTATATAAGTATAAGTGCTGCAAAACCTTTTGTAAAATGTTCCTGAAATGTGAAAAATGAAAACGAAATAAATAAATAAGGAATATCGAAAGGAAAAAGAGCGAATCATTTGTCATTATTAAACTGTTATTTTAAACAAGTGATTATAATAAATTAATTGCATCCATACCCTACATAAAAAAAATTCAAGGGTGTAAATCTGGCCTATGAACGTTCACATAAAGAAGTCGGGTAATTCTGGAAGTTATTAATTCATTTACTTACTTGCGTATCAAAGACTATATTCCATTCATTAGAAAGGCCTTTTTATGATTTAAGTGTATCATGTGGTATTGGCATTATTATCTTACACACCCCCATAAGAGTGTTGCCCTGTTAAGTTGCACAAGAAGTGAGGAGCCAGTCGATGTCATGTGTGAATGAGTGCAAAGCGCTGTGTTTGTGCTACTGCAGTGTTCCGTCCTCTCCTCTCCCACCATGTCTGGCTCTGTGCTCCTGTCTGTCTGTGATGAGAATACTGAGTACGATGCCGTTTCATTTCAGGCTGCTGATGCCCTTTGTGAGCCATGCAACAGTGTACCATGCACACTTAGTCTGTCTAACAGTGTCTATACTTCAGACAAACGCATGAAAATAATGGCTCTCATTTAGTCCACATTAGAGCCATGTTCATGAGATCTTGTCTCTCAGACCCAAATCTGAGAATATTTTGTCAGATTTGATTCTGTCAACTCCATGACAGTGTATTATATGTCGGATAAACTATAATCAGAACACCCATTCTTCTACATTCTCTACTGCTGTTAACTTGTAGGCTAAATGGAATAATGATGAAGCTTAACAATTCATTAAATGGCTGGGGACCCTCTGGACTCCCCTCAAGGACCCCCTGGTGGTCCCCAGACCCCACATTGAGAATCACTGTTATAGAGCATGGTCATGGCTTTTGTATGCATGAAGAGCCATTTTTGGCTCTTCAAAAATGGTCTCCCCCCCAGAAAGCTAAACACGCCACTCATGTTAATATGATGCCACTGCATGAAATTCTCACCGTTTTTGCAGGAGATATGCAATTTGAAATACTTCCGACTTGACTGTGGTATTGCTTATGAATTCATACTGTATTGTTGGTGTATTTTAAACCAATTAATTGGTGATACGAATTACATTTTTATTTTTCTGAAAAATATTCCTTACTGTCAGTTGAATGTTTTGCAATTTGGAAATAGACTGCTTTCAAAACAGCCATTTTGACGTGTCATAGGGCAGGTGTAATTAATAACATTAATGATGGTTCCAGTGCCAAGGCCCTGGTGCTGTGCATGCTAAATGGAATGGAAGCATCGTTAATGTTGTTAGATTTATAGTATGTAAAGACTAATAGATTTACAGAAAGTAAACGGTAATAGATTTACAGGTTAATAGATTTACAGAAAGTAAAGAACTAACAGATTTACAGAAAGTAAAGAGTAATAGATTTACAGAAAGTAAACAGTAATAGAGTTACAGGTTAAAAGATTTACAGAAAGTAAAGAACTAACAGATTTACAGAAAGTAAAGACTAATACATTTACAGAAAGTAAAGAGTAATAGATTTACAGAAAGTGAAGACTAATAGATGTACAGAGCATTTCCCCTGCTGTCAGAATGTACCCGTGTTGATTTTGGTGTGTGTCTCTGTTTCTTCCAGGTAGCTTCCATCTCGTTTACAAAGATAGCTAACTACACTGCTGAACAGGGACGGCGAGCCTCATGAATCGGCCTCGCGGATCACCTCGACATTATGGATTTAACTAAAATGGGTATGATCCAGCTCCAGAACCCCAGCCACCCCACCGCGCTCCTGCACAAGGCCAACCAGATGCGCCTGGCGGGGACTCTGTGCGACGTGGTCATCCTGGTGGACAGCCAGGAGTTCCACGCCCACCGGACCGTGCTGGCCTGCACCAGCAAAATGTTTGAGATCCTCTTCCACCGCAGCAGCCAGCATTACACCCTGGACTTCCTCTCGCCAAAGACCTTCCAGCAGATTTTGGAGTACGCCTACACTGCCACGCTCCAGGCCAAGGTGGAGGACTTGGACGACCTGCTGTACGCGGCGGAGATCCTGGAGATCGAGTACTTGGAGGAGCAATGCCTGAAGATCCTGGAGACCATCCAGTCGTCGGACGAGAACGACGCGGAGGCCGGCGTCAACGATGGGAGCACGGAGGAGGAGGACGAGCGCAAGGGGCGCATCGGAGGCAAGAACTCCAAGAAGCATTCCATGGAGAATCCCTATCTGAGCAGCCAGCAAGCCTCCGCCTTGGCCGGCATGGTGGACCAGAGTCCCTCAGTCTCCACCTCTTTTGGCTTCTCCACCCTGAGTCCTACCAAAGCCGCCGTGGACAGTTTGATGAGCATCGGCCAGTCTCTGCTCCAGCAGAGCTTTGCCAGCGAGCAACTAGCCCATGGTAGGCATGAAATGATAATGATAAACGTGATCAAATTCCTGATGGTTAGTATTACCGTTTCACATTTTAGTTATCAAAACCATGTTCCATTATGCTTTGAAAAACACGGTAAATACTGTCCATCATCAACCAAATTTTTTGGTCTCAAGTTTTCAATTCATAGTATTCTGTTACATCATCACACAGCCATTTTGGTAGGGCAATAACAGGTGATTGTAATTAACCGGTGATTATGACGAAGCAGACAATGAGCTGGTAGGAAATGCAGGTGACATCATGGGAATACTATGAATATAAAACTTGGTGAAATTATTTCAGTGAGTATCTGTACTTTTTGAACATCTTGAGCACATTTTGACAACAATACCCGCGCTAATACTGATAACCGTGCTGCTGATTGTGGCCACTATAATCGTGACGTGACATTCTCATTCCGTTTTCACCTCTTAGCCCACGGAAACTCCCACCGCCTGATGACGGAGATCAAGACGGAGTTGATGCAAGTGGACATGGCGGGCGGAAACGGCCACGGCAGCCCTCAGAACATGGAGTCCAGCAACGCCTCCAGCAACGGCGAGGACCGCAACCGCGACGGGCCCGGGACGCCGACCCGGAGCAGCGTGATCACCAGCGCCCGCGAGCTGCACTACGTGCGCGGGGACGAGGGCATGTGCGACCCCCAGGCCGACCTCAGTCACATGGGGCTGGAAGCCATGGCCGGCATGACGGAGAAGCACCTGGCCTCGCTCTACTCACTGCCGCCCAACCACAAGGTGGACACCGTCATGTCCATCCCGGCGTCCATGGCCTCCTCTCTGCCCATGTCCCCGGCCCTGGCCATGTCCATGGACTTCAGCGCCTACGGTGGGCTGCTGCCCCAGAGCTTCATCCAGAGAGAGTTCTTTAGCAAGCTGGGGGAGCTGGCGGCGGGCATGAAACCGGACGGCAGGAACCAGCACGAGCGCTGCAACGTCTGCGGGGCGGAACTGCCCGATAACGAAGCGGTGGAGCAGCACAGGTAAGACGAGCCACGTTTGTTTTTTTTTCCCAGTGGCTGATTTGATAATTGGGCGGGCCTTGATGTTCGGAGTTCTTTCCATCCTTTCTTTTTTCATGAATCACAGTAGTTCTTCTTACGCATTTATGCAAAAACGCTTTGAAAACGGATCCCATGATGCGCAGTTGATGTTTGTGAGAGTGGAAGTGTTGGTTAACGAACGTCACAGATGTAAGAGTGGATGTTGTGTTACATCGGGAGATCTAGTGCACTTGGCTAGCTGGTTTTTGTTCGACAGGAATATAATATGTCGTTTTCCTACTATGTAATCAGATTTGAATATTACAATTTTACAATTTGAATATTTTCAACAACCTTGTAAGTACAATGGTGCACAGGAATACCCTTATAGTGCGTTCCTCGGTGTGTATTGCCTGTTGTTACTTACATAACCTTAAAGAATTTTATAAAAATAATAATCTTTTCAAGGCTTTGTTTATGGAATATTGGCACAGTTAGTTGTTGTTATGTTTGTTTGCCGGCTGTTGTATGTCATTCATTCATTCATTCATTCATTCATTCATATAACTCCCCCAAATAATCCCCTATAGCAGATCTGTAATGCATAAGCAACCGTATCAATACCATAATTAATATCTCAATGAAAAATCCAACATACTACAAATTTTTCCCTCCATATTGGTGGGTATCTGTTGCTTCAACAAGCTCAGTGTTCTCTGATATGCTGATGACTAGAGCAGTGCTAATCTGTTGTGGAAGCGCAAAGTTTTTAATTATGGAGAAACGTACGTCTGTCCGTCCTTCTGTCTTTGTTTGTTTTTATGCCTCTCGATGTGCTGCCATTGATATTTCCCCCTGTGGTATCGAAAAGGGTATCTAGTATTGATATTTTCCTGGGTATCTGTATCGAAGTTAGAAATTCTAGTATAGACAACCTAGTAGTAATGTATAAAACACATGACATCCTTACACAGAGACCAACCTGCTAGTCTTTGCTGGCGAGGCCTCGAGATCCAGCTCTCTGACGGCTTCCAGGCTGGCAGAGCAGCCCTGTCCATACACTGTCTAACACCATTAGTCACCCACCAGACATGGGCGGCAGGTAGCATACTCACTCACACACACATGCATGCATGCACGCGCACCCCCCCCCCCCCCCCCACACAGCGGCTCGTAATGGCACATGGGGGGCCCTTATTAGCTTTATAATTGGAGTCGACGGTCAGCCAGGAAATGAGTGCTGGACCTGGGTCCTGAGACAATGGGGTAGTGCTGGGCCGTAGGACGGGGTAAGGTTGGGGCTGGCGGGTGGGACAGTCCAAATGTCATTTAGATCATTTTACAAGAAGAAATCATAATGACCAGAAGCTCCACTCATAACGCCCAAACCAACTTGTAGACCCTGTAATGTCTCTTCTTTCCTGTGGTCGACATATCGATACAAACAAATTGCAACAAGATAGTATCGATGCTACAAATTTGAAACGGATACAATACTCATTTGCAACAGTACCGATACCAGCGGTGATTTCTCTGAATGAAAAACCAAACGTACTACAGATGTGTCCCTTCTATCATTGGTGGGTATCTGTTGCTTCAAAAAGCGAAAAGTGCTCTGATAGGCTGATGACTAGAGCATGGGTAATCTGCTGTGTAAGATCAAAGTTTGTAATGCGTTTTATCGGGCCTAGATTATGGAGAAGCGTGCATCCGTCCGTCCATCCGTGTTCGTTTACTTTGATGTCTTAGTTGGTATTGAGTGTCGACATTTTCCTGGGTATATTGGTGTGAAGTTAGAAATTCTAGTATCGAGACAACCCCTACACAGCACACATGATATCTTGGCCTATCTCTGCGTCTGTCAGAATGCTCTTGGTCCAACTGACATACAGCCGCCTCTTGGAATGTACTTACATCACTGCTTCAGGGATTTTGCACAGTCAGTGTTTTCTCTCTTCTTATTTTTTCCTTTTTTTTGCTTGCCTTGAAGGCCACCTTCTCCGCCTGTAATGTTTGCTTAAATCAATAGGAATGCACAGCGGTTAAAGTTCACTTGAGGATTTGAACCCGGGCCACCCAATGCACTCATACACACACCGATACATTGGTGTGTGTGTGGCTGAGAGTCGGACTGATTTCATTCAAACTGATCAGTTAGTCGTTGAATCGGTCTCCGTGTTGTCTTTTAGAAAATCCAGAAACTGACACAATGCCTTGTTGTTGCCAAAGAGAAGTGTCCTTGTGTGCCGCCTCATATTGAACACTTACGGAGCAGTGTTCTTTAGTCTGGCATGTAATGGAAAACAGATCGTACTGTACGGTTATTAGGACTGAATCAATGTGAAGTGAGTCATTATGTGGCGTTTTCTATGACTTCTCGAAGTATACAGCTTTCTGGCCTTCGCAATAAGTGCTTATCATTTGCTGAATATTAAGGGAGTTCGCACATTGACTGACACTGTCTTTCAAAACAGTAACTGTGGAAGTTAATCTCTAGCCGTTTTAAGATCTGTTATCTATCTATCTATCTATCTACGGGCTTGTCCTTCACTAACTGTTAACTATACTATAATGCCGGCATTGTCTGTCTGTCTCTCGCTCTCTGTCTCTCTCTCTCTGTCCTTCGCGTATCTCGAGAACCGTTGGTCGGATCGACTTCAAACTTGGGGAGTGCGCTCAGGGGGACCTGACGGAGTGCAGTGCCCTGTTTTCATGTGATTCGGATGCGAAATGTTAAATATTTGAACATTTGTGTTCAGTTCTGCGCTCCTTCAAGTGTCTGGGCGGGTCGCTCTGTGACAGGAGGTGAGAAAAGTAAACATAGGGTCATTGAGAGTGATTGGTGAGAATGGGGAGGTGGGGGGGTTAAGGGTTAAAGTAAACGATGTGTTTACTTTAACGTTGTTCCAATTAAAAAATGTCTTGCAATGCAGCGGAGAGAGGGCAGCATGAAAGGAGCAGAGCATAGTAGGAGAACATGTACAGTATTTGTAAGCTGAATAAGCAGCATTAATAGTCATGTGTCATCAAATCTGTCATGAATAAAATCAAGGGGAAATAATCAGTAGAGCTCAGTGATCTTCGTTAAGTGAGATTTCTAAGAGATCTTTACGTGGCTATAATGGTAGGCTATAATGAGTCACGCATTCAGAAATAATATCCTCTAGGGCCATGCCACTTCCGGGAACCCCCATCCTGTGTAAGTAGGATTCCCAGAGTAAAACCTGGCCATTTCCACCACTGCTTATGAGCATCATCTGCTGCATGCCATCGAGAACCGTTGGTCGGATCGACTTCAAACTTTGGAAGTGTGCCTATTGTGCAATGCAGTGCCCTATGTTCGTGCAATTGGGCATAGCGCCATCTACTGGCAACAAAAAATGCGGTTTATCTCAAGAACCGTTTGTCGGATCGACTTCAAATTTGGGGAGTGCGCTGATGGGAACTCAACACAGTGCAGTGCTGAATTTCATGCAATTTAACACAGCGCCACCTACTGGCAACACAAAAAGTGGTTTGTCTTGAGAACAGTTTGTCCGATCGACTTCAAACTCGGGGAGTACACTTAGGGGGACCCAACGGAGTGCAGGGAGCTGAATTCCATGCAATTTGGCATAGCGCCACCTTCAAACTTGGGGAGTGCGCTGCAGGGAAGGCGACATAGAGCAGTGCCGCATTTTGTGCAATTTGGTACTGCACTACCTACTGCCAACACAAAAAGCTGTTTATCTTGAGAACCGTTCATCCGATTGACTTCAAACTTGGGGAGTGTGCTGCTCGGAACTCAACGTAGTGCAGTGCTGAATTTCTTGCAATTTGATATAGCGCCACCTACTGGCAACACAAAAGGCGGTTTATCTCGAGAAACATTCGTTCGATTGACTTCAAACTTGCGGAGTGTGCTTGCTGGAGTGCGGTGCCGCATTTCATGCAATTTTGACTCATGCATAGTCATAGTGCCACCTACTGGCAACACAAAAAGCGGTTTATCTTGAGAACCATTTGTCTGATCAACTTCAAACTTGGCGGGTGCGTTGCTGGGAAGGGAACCCGAGAAATTGCAGTGGTAAACTCTGTGCAATTCAACCAATAAGATCTCAGCTTTCACGTATCTCGAGGACTGTCCGTCCGATCGACTTCTGTATGCCTGTCCTTCGCGTATCTCAAGAACCGTCAGATCGACTTCAAACTTGGGGAGTGCACTTATTGGGTCCTGACTGAATGCAGTGTGTGTGTGTGTGTGTGTGGGGGGGGGGGGGGCGGGGGGCGCCCACGGGGTGGTGCATGGGGGGAACGCCATTTCACTAGCTATATATATATAAAAAAAAAGAACTATTAGTCTTAAAGAGGTACACATGAAAATAGAATATAGCCTCTGTATAAAATACAATAATCAAGTCCTAAGGTGTTAAAGCACAGACTATGGTAGCCTCAGTCTTTAGAAAAGTCTGGCGTGTGAAATGGTTGCCTGTGTTTCAAGAGGAATTTCATCAATTCGCTCAAGCCGGCAAATCTGGTATCAAAGGAGATTTCCAAACGGTTTCATGCAGTGATGTGGGCGCATCGCCCCGTGGAATACTAATGGGTTAATTTAGAGGAGGAGATAGTCTGAGACGACACTGTTTAATATGGTAGGCACTGTCCCGCCAGCCTCCACACATCTGAAGTGTAGGAATCAAACATTGCATCACCCGCCTGTCTGCCTTGCCATCCGCACAGAACTACCCCTGCCATGTTTGATGTTCACAGACGCCCGTGTCCTTACACTAAAGATGCACACTATTCGATCGTTTTTGCCAATATCCGATATGCCGATATTTTCCAACTCTTTTGACCGATTGCCGATACCGATATATGCACACATTTCCCTCCCACCTAATTTCAGAGAACATCAAGTATCTCCTGTAGTGGAATTAACACATTATTATTATGCCTACTCTTATTGTGATGGCCCACTGGCAGATGCAGACATAAATACAATGCTTTTCAAAATGTACACATTCACTGGGCAAAGTAAGAACTATTTCAACTTAAGTTATGTAAAACATGGCATGTTTTTATTTATGTAACATTTTCTTTCAAAGTAACCTGTAAGATTCATCCTACTTAAACAGGCTTGGTCGCTTGGATGCTGCTGTCCTTGAGACAATACTGACTATTCGTAGTATTCCCATGATGTCATTTATATAGCGCCTTTCTAGACACTCAAAGCGCTTCACATATCAGGGGAGGGAGGGGGAGGGAACTCAGCTCATCCACCACTGATCCATCCACCACTTTACAATACTCACATCACAGCTCATTGTCTGTTTGTGTCATTTGATTGTAATCACCTGGTAATTGATTACAATCACCTGTTATTTTCCTACCAAGATGGCTGTGTGGTGATGTAAAGAATACTCTCAATAGCCACTAGGATTATGTGATGTCAACAAAATAACCATCGCGATGGTTCCTCAGTGAACCATCGCAATGGACGATGGCATCGTCGTTGATGGGGGGGGGTGTATGGTTATTAATTAATGATTTATTAAGTCGCTAATGCCATTTGGCTCCACCGGCGCTGCTGCAATGCACGTTCACACTACATATCATGAGAGACCAGTGGGCTTAGGCTACTACAGTGGTGTAAAGTAACGGAGTACAAATACTTCATGTACTTACGTATGTACTTTACTTGAGTATTTATTTTTCTTTCAACTTTCCCTTTTATCCACTACATTTTCATAATAAAATCTATACTTTTACTCCGATACATTTCCCAAAAGCATCTTCGTTACTCGTTAGTATAAAATAAACAAACAGCTGGTGTTGTGGCGAATCAGTGCTTCTGTGTTGCAAGTTGCGTTTGCCAATCGCTTACCGTCAGCGCTTCCCAAGTCTTTTCATCCATGTTACAAGTTCCCACAGGCTGAAATCCAACGGTTAATTACTTTAAATTGTCTTTACATTGGTGTCCAATGGAACCAAAATGAGGGAATATGCCACCAGAAAACAAGAAAACGAGCGTCTCTTGAGGTAAGCTTCAAATTGGTCAAGCATCCACGCAGCCAGAACGTAAAAGTATAGTTATTCCGCTTAAGGACTTCAAAATAAAATCCTTATACTTAATATTAATCTTGAGTAATGCTTTACATATGGAATTAAACTGTTTTAATGCCATATGTAATGTTAACATCAAAACAAGTATTTCAATTTTCCATTTCATTCGTTGAAATTATGTATTTATTTCTCCAAAGGTGAGAAGCATTTTATTCTGAAAGTAAATCGTGGTATTTCCGTTGCTAGTCTGGTGTAACTGTCGCTATTTTGTCACAGCCCAAATAATGTCATGTGTTTCAGAAAGGTAGCGTCAGTTTCAATTTCTATAGAGTGATTGCATTGATTAACTGTTTATTTGGCCGTGACAATATCCAGGCATATAGCTATATGAAGGAGATGTCCATGATGGATGGTGATAATGATGATGATGACGATGACGACGACGATGATGATGATGATTATTATTATATATTTCCCCTTGATGGAGATATCTCATCGCCATGATAGCCTAAAGCAGGCACAGGTAAATATGTAAGCAAACTCTCAATAAAGCTAAGAATTCTGAAAATCCGGACCGCTTGCTTTCTTATAAACAGGATTTACTTGTACTTTTACTTTCAATACTTTTAAGTACATTTAATATAAAACAATACTTTTGATACTTCAATACAGAAAATATTAGCTACTTTAAGACTTTTACTCAAGTCATATTTTAATGGGTGACTTTTGACCTTTACCCAAGTCATTTTCTGGTAAAGTATCTATACTTTTACTCAAGTATGGATTTCGACAGCACAGAGCCAGGTGACTTAAACAGTAGGCTATTTTGAAAGGTGCAAAACAAATAACGTTAAGGTTACAGATCTTGTGTGTTGAATATAACCTTCTGGCAGAAAACGGACAGAATTACTGGCAGCTAACGTTAGATTGGTGTGGGCTCAGTTTTGAGAGAGAAACACAGCAGCAGGTAGCCTATGTAATGGAGCGACTTTATAGAAACAGGCAAATTGAATTCACAGTTGAAGACTTGTAACATTACTCACATTGGGTTGAAAAGAGGAAAGAGCATGAAGTTTCTTCTTTGTCTTAACATTTTCACAACAACACAATCGTCTTCTGCTTATCCTTCCCTCCCCCTCCTCTCCGCTCTACTGCTTCTCTGAACTGGGGATAGGGTGCGCTTGTTTAACACTGCCCGGGCGTCCCCCGTGCGTCGCAGCTGAGTGGAGTTAGCCTTTTTTATTATTAAATCTGCAAAATCTTAATTTGAACAGAACCGATAATTAATCGCGATGGTCCGATGTAGAAGGCTCAGAGGTCGATGGAGGTCGGCCCATTGACGATGGTCGATGCCATTGTCCATCATGCCAAAAATAGCCACCACAACCACGGCAAATTTGACCTATTTCATAGAGCATTTGTGCATAATTAAAGCGTCATTTTATCGGCCTGTCATATTGGCAGAAATGTTTGCTTCAGGCCGATGCAGATATTCCAGTTTAAAGCCTTTATTGACCGATGCCGGCATGTTCAAATGCGGGTTGTCCGTTTGAGAGCAATATCAAGTGCGCACCTTTTTTCTGCCGTCAAGCCGCGCGTCCCTTTTGATGTGATTAGAGATGTTTTATTTGAGTAGTGTTTCTGCTGACTAATTACACATCATTTAGCGAGCAGCCGCCGTGTCAGGGTCACCGCCGCCTGGCAGCAAACGCAGAAAAAACAGCCGACAGAGTTCACTTGGTGCGAGCGGGTCAAGTCAAACATGAGTGGAATTGTTTCCAGATGTGGCACAGGTCGTGTGTGTGTGTGTGTGTGTGTGTGTTAAAGTGAATGCACCAGAAAGTACTCACTTCCTGTATAAATTTAGTCCCTGCTCCCTTTCATTCCTCTGTGCCCTGGGTTATATCATAAAACTAAAAAAAGGACGGAAAAAAACGCCTGAATGAATTGTATATCGGCTCCACAAGTTGTGTGTGTGCGCGTGTATCGGGCGGCCGATATTATCGTGATTTTGGCCTACCTATCACATGTGTTTAGATATGTTTATGTGTATATGTATACAGTATGTATATATACAGTGTGTGTGTGTTCTATTTGCATTTTTATTTTACATAGTTCATAATTTTTTAATTCCCAGTAAAGTTTACTGTTTCAGTGCACTGATATCATTTTGGACAATGTTGATTGTTAAACTGTAAAATATCCTGCCTCCATCACATATCTTGGTGTTTCATATTTAAGGGATCATTGCAAAAAAAAGTTTATTTATGCACCTATGATGCATACTAGGGGTGTCACAATATATCGTCCCACGAAATTTCGCGATAGTAAAACGTCACGATATGTATCGTTGAGATGAAATCTCATATCGTGAAAAAAAAAAAAATTAGAAAAAAAAAAATTAGAAAAAAAAAAAAAAGTAGACAAAGAAACGTCTTTGTTTGTTGAAGTTCAATGTGTGGAAAGTAGTTCAGTTGAACAAGTCTCTGAAGAGACACATGAGAAGTTATACAGGAGAGAAACCATTCAATTGAGTTTCTGGCAAAACTGTTTACTTGACAGGAAAAACTGAAGATGCATAAAAAATAGACTAAGAAAAGTCTTGTTGTTTGAGTTTGAAGAAAAACTGAAGATGCATAATGAGAATTTATACTGCTGAGAAACCTTTTAGTTCAAAGTAAATCTAAGTGACGGTGTAACTCATTCTATTTCAAGATAAGCCTTATCTCCAATCTCATGTTTTTTCTAGTTGTTATTGTAATAACAATTTCCCACAACAGCATGTTTTGTATTTGTGCATTTCAAATAAAATACTACTTTTCCAGTCATATATTGTCATTATTCAAGTTTAAAAAAATATTGTTAAAATCGTATCGTATCGTATCGTTATCGTGAACCCAGTATCGTGATACGTATCGTATCGTGAACTGAGTGTATCGTGACACCCCTAATGCATACTGTATATCTAGAATATCGGCCGATATATATAGGCTATATATCAGAATTTCTTTACTCCCCAATATCAGCATCGGCCTCAAATATCCAGTATTGGTCGGGCCCAAGTGTGTGTGATCACTTTTTCCCCAAAGCGCAAGATGACATCCTCAAATGTCTTGTTTTATCCTGACCAACGGTCCACAACCCAAAGAGAATCAGTTTACTGTCATAAAGTAGTAAAGAAAACCAGAAAATATTCACATCTAAGAAGCAGAGAGTTTTGACCTTTTTTTTTTATTACTCAAACCCATTAATCAATTTTCAAAATAGTGACTAATGTAATAGTTGACAACGAATGGATTAATAGTTGCAGCTGTACTTCAGTTGACTTGAATGTAAGGGAGCTCCGTCTCGCCACAGCAACTTTTCTCCCCCTTCTCGTCTCCCCACACACCAGGCCCGGGGTGAGTGTTGTCGCGGGCTTCGGGGAGACGGGATTACAGCAATATTTTAGTAACCCCTGCGCTAAGAAAATAATCAACGCGGGAAGAGCCGGCGTGAATGGGGGGGATGGGCTAACTCCAGGCGGCGGCGGGGGGAAAAAAGCAAAAAAAAAAAAAAAAAAAAGAGGCTCCGCTGCTTGGTATTCCAAACACAACATCCAATTCAAGGGAACTAGCCTTGGGTTTATCTCTTTCACTTAATCGTCCATTCTTATGCAAATGACTGACCCTCTGCTGTAATGTACATCACATAAGTGAAAAAGGAGCCTGTTTTGATGAAGGCTTTTCCAGCATATAGCCGTTAAACATTACTGATAACCATCCACGCTTTAACCTTGTGTTTTCATATCGCGGCCAGGAGGAGAGGGGGGGGGGGGGGGGTCTCGATCCATGAATGAGACCAGTCAATGATTGCCTGCCCCCCTTCTTTTTTTTTGCCCATGTTATTTTTATTTTTGGTCGCAGTGTGTACTTGGAAATGCCACCCCCGCATCGACCTACACATACAGTCAGACGCACACACACACACACACACACACACACACGCACGCGCGCACACACTCTCACAGAGACACACAAACACACACTCACAGACACACACACACGCACACACACACAAGCCCGTGTGCGCACACACAGACACACACATCCATTACTCACATGCTTCCCTCGGCAGCAGCAGCAGCCGAGGACTTGCTCCTCCGTTTCCTCTCTATTGTGGTGTTGGGGGGCCGGCGGGCGCTGTAACACCCCGGGCCCCTGCTGTTTAAACAGCGGGCCCAAGCCAGGGCCCTTATCTGTGCATATCAGAGTGGGACAGATAACCCCTGGCACTCCTGCTCGGTAAACCCAGAGCAGATTGAGCTCCGATTGAGCGGGCCCATAGCGTTTGCTGCAGGTGATAACGCTGTGTGCACACACACAGCGAGGCCAGTGGAAGACATACAGTAGACGTTATTCCCCTATAAGGTGAGAGGTGTCCACTTTGTCCGGCGTCAACCATTAACCGCCCGCTAACCGCACGTTCTCACTTCCAGCTGCTTGGTTGATGGTTTGCTGTGAAGGGCTGGTTGAAATCAATATCACGGTATTCATAAGAAAAAGTCTTTGTCAATAGACTATATCACGATATGGTTCATATATGCAAAATTATTCCAACTAAACAAATTAAGGTTAATCTTATTGAACGACAATATTGAATTATAGCACAACCCTATTGCTGTGTTCTGACCCAGGGTATCCACAGCGTCTTGAAAAGTATTAAAAGTTGATAAATCAATTGAGGGAAAATTAAGGCCCGTAAAAGTATTAAAAAGTCTTAATCACCATTTGAGAGGTATTACGTTTTGTAGCTATTGTGCTGATGGTGTTAAATGAGCATATGATCGTCCCATATTGATCGCAGACCCCTGAATTGAATCGATTTTGTATTGTGACCGACTTTGTGATATCAGCAAATATTGTATTGTTGTCCAAAGAATCTATATACTAGCAATCTTGTGCGCTACGCACTACGCTCAGAGGAGAGAGAGCCTGGTACACGTTACTACAGGCAGGAAGATAGAAGACCCGCCCGTCTTCTGGTGGTCCGCAGTGTTTTCGTTCCCCCATAGAAATGCAGCAGTAGGCAGCCTAACTTCGCCAGTCACTACGAGTTAGAGAAAAAATAAGAAGCATGGACATACCAAACTAAGTATTCAAAGAAGTACTTGAAGAAACTTGCCGGATCCATAACATTACGTCTGAACGGAACGCAAGAATTGAGCGGAATATTTTCCTGGAGTACAGCACTTTGGTTCCGAGTCTTCCGCCCATAGCCGGAAGACTCGGAACGAGGTTTTTCCATCCAGGCTACTTGATACCTGGTATCAAGCTGCACAATCACTGGAGAGGTGACCTTTCAATCACGCCCCAAAACATAGTCTGCTTTATTGTCTATTTTACTCTAAAAGGGGACCATAATTTACAACATGAACATCATGCTGTATTTGTTAGGTGGAACGTAGAAGACTAGTGGATGCACGTGCAGGCACCTGACAGGCTTGACACACTTGATACCTGGTAAACCGGAACTGGTAACATGCAAACTTGCAGGCAAGAGTAGATAGAGACTGTTGCTGGAACTGATCTTACAATCTGATTCTTATAGCCTTCGACAGTGACATCACATTCCAGTGTGACATCATCAGTGACATCATTATAACCTTCAAGTGATATGTCGGTTGTGACATCATCTATGATGACATCATTATAACCTTCAAACAGTGACATACCGGTATGTAATGTGTGACATCATCAGTGACATCAGTGACCTCATCAATGATGACATCATCACTGTCGACATCATCACTGTGGCTGTGGGATCATCACTGTTATGTTGACATCCTTGGTGACATCATCATCATCATCAGCGGTGACATTATCTAACGGTATTGATTCAACTCTTCTTCTTCTGTGGTGTTTTATGTTGCATCACCGCCTCCTGGATTTATGCATCCACTCCTTCCCAACTCTATTCCCAAGGAATCTCTCTCCCTAGAATAAACTCATTAGGAATGTGTTTACTGAGGTCATAAATCAAGTGAGAAGTAGGGTCATTTTCCCATTGACGTCCATACAATCTGACTTCTTTTTTGGGCCAGTGGAGTCACCGCCTATAGGCCATTTGAAGTAATGCGGGTTTAAAGCACTTCCACATTGGCTTCATTTCTCAGACCCGGAGGTTGCCCTGGTGTTTGCTTGGTCTTAGCACAGGATGTATCACGTGTGCTCTGACATATTGAAAAGGGCTCCCCGGTAATAGAGCATCCATTTACAAGGCACTGGATTACCCTCCATTTGAAATCAGTCAGTGAGCTAAGTCTTCCCAGCTCACACTCACAGGTACAGTACATGTTGCTGTAATAATCCAATAGCGCAAAATGCCTCACTGACGCTCCCCAAGAAATAGCTCAACCGACAACGACAGACGGCTTATTCAAGTCCCCCACCCCCACACGCACACACAGGTGCCTTTTATTTTTATTTTTTTTGCCTTTATTGGACGTGCCGTGTTTGTTTATGCCCCTGAGGAGCTGCCAGTTTGAGCGGGCTCGTGGTGATAGTCACAGCCCAGGCAGCTGCTGGCCGAGGCCCAATTATAGACAGCCTCTAAAAGGGCCTGGTTGAACCGTAAAGATTTACACGGCCATCGCTCTGATCTCAGATCTGGGCTCTGTCCTCACTGTCAGGATAGGGAGATGTATCGATTAAAGACTTAACACAGGGGGCTACATCATGTGGAACAGACTACACATGCATGCACGCACACGCGCACACACACGCACGCACGCGCGCACACACACACACACACCAATACCATTTTCAGGTATTTCTTTGTCAGGCGGTCTTGCAATGTTGTAGGGATGCACACAATTAGATTTTCTTTCTGATATCCAATATGCCGATATTTCCCAACTCTTTTGGCTGATTGCCACCAATATATGCACACGCACCAAATTACCCACATCGTTTTAGGGAACCTTAAGTCTCTCCTGTAGTGGAATGAACATTATGCCTTATCGTGATGACCCACTGGCAGATGCAAATACAACGCTTTTCAAAATGTACACATTCATTGGGCAAAATAAGAAAACTTACTTTAACTTAGGTTATGTAAAACATGCGATATTTTTTAATCTATGTAACATTTTCTTTCAAATGGCGATGTGCCGAAATCCTGGTGATCCCGAGTTGTGTGGTGTCTTGTGGCCCCTCTGCATGCAGCACATCATGGTGTGGAGAAAGTGTTTTTGGAAAAGGGACTAGAGATGTCTGTGTTTTAGTAAGGGACTAGAGATGTCTGTGTTTTAGTAAGGGGACGCAGGGAAACATGGAGAGGGGGTGGGGTGGGGATGTGATATCCAGACAGGGGCTATGGCAGTGCAGTGGAGGGAGGTGATCTGATGGGCAGGGCTGATTGAGATGAGAGCGGAGGGAGGGAGGGAGGGAGGGATTGTGTAATAGCAGGTAGCAGCTTGACTCGGCGAGAACAGCTGCCTCTGCGCGCTGAGCACGGGCGGGCAGGCAGACGTGGCCTATACTGATGTGGTCTGGCAGGGGCCCGCTACCAAATGAACACACGGAGGCCCCTATCTTTTGTCCCTATGGGGCTCTGTGGTCAGCACGCAGGGATAAGGAGAACATACTGTACTGCAAATTGGCCTTGTCTGCGTTTGTGTGTGTGTGTGTGTGTGTGTGTGTGTGTGTGTGAGTAAGTTGGGTACTAATTACAGCCAGTTATCAAGTGACATGCAAATGTGTTATCAGCTCCTAACTGCCTGATATGTATCTCTGCTCCAGGAGCTGCTTGGACTGCTGGCAGGGGGAGAGGTTTTAACACTGGTGTTCTTAACACTGGTCGGGTGCAATTTAAATTCTAGGGCTGCAACTAACGATTATTGTCATTATCGATTCATCTGTCAATTATTTTCTCGGCTAATCGATAAGAAGTTTGGTCTATAAAATGTCACAAACTGGTGAAAAATGTGACATCCTCAAATGACTTCTTTTGTCCATGACCAACAGTCCACAACCCAAAGAGAATCCGTTCACTAAAAGAAAGCAGAAAATATTCACATGTAAAGGAACACTTTGCCTCTTTTCACCCAGCTTCATATCTTATGCAAGAACAATGTTTAACATCCCTCCATGTTGTCTCCTCATCATCCGACGGAGTTTCTGCCGGCAAATGAACTCCACATTAATTTGAGATAATTAGTATTTCTTTTCTTAAACATTTACAAACGCTGCGTTCACACCGACCTATTAAAGTTTTTCGCTGGCATCGAGTTTACATACAAAGTCAATGCAAACGAGCGATTGAGCGTATATTCACCCGGGAGAAAAAACGCTGGGCGTCCGAGCGACAGAGACATAGCGATAGGGAGAAAATACGCTCGTCGCCCCAGATGAAATATCCCAACTCGAGCGAAAATACGCTGACATCAGTCGCTCGCTGTTCAACGCTGATTGGCTGCCGTGTGAGAGCGAGTCAGGGATCACACTGGCTTGGAACAAACCGCTGGTTTATTGTGTGGCAACAAACTGCATTGACAGCTGATTGACAGGCTGACAGCTGACATGAAGTGAAGTCTGTACTACCGGTATAGAGCTCGCGTTAGGAGCACGCTGATAGGCTTAGCTTGTAAACGACGACGGTGGCTCGTAGTGGACAAATATCATGACATTGCGTAACGTTATAGCCCCTGCATGTCCGTCAATTCGTGTGCCTGTTGATGAGCGATTTAAACAGAGCGACAGAGCGATTCCAAAGGGTTGAATCAAGCGACAGAGCGAAAAATAAATATCTCGGTGTGAACACAGCTTTAATCAAATAATTGTTGCAGCTCTAGTGAAGTCTCTATTGGTGTGCTCTGATAGCGCTTCGTTTTTTTTTTACCTTTACTACTTTACTTGCGGACTTTACAGTGTTGAGGCGCATGCATCAATGTCAACTTTCTCATAAAAACACACACGCACGTACACACACACACACACACACACACACACTCACACACACACACACACACACACACACACACACACACACACACACACACACACACACACACACACACACACACACACTGAAACACAAGTCAATTGAATTAGAATGATGTGGCCTTAGAGCCGAGTGGGTTTTAGTTCTAGTTCATAGAGCTGTGCCTCTGCTCTCCTGTTTAGTTCTAGTTCATAGAGCTGTGCCTCTGCTCTCCTGGACCTGAACGCCGTGGGTTCTAATCCCATCCATATCCCATTAGCATCCCCTCTCCGGGTCCCCGTCACATGAAAGAAGATGTGTCCGTTCCCCCTCTCTGATGCTGCCGCCCTGCAGGCCACGGGGACCACCACCACAATGACACAATGTGCTAGAGCCAAAGGGCCAAACCAAGTGTGCTCACAAATGTCCTCTGTGTGTGTGTGTGTGTGTGTGTGTGTGTGTGTGTGTGTGTGTGTGTGTGTGTGTGTGTGTGTAAAAGCTACCGCCACCACCTCAGAGAGGCCCCCCTAGCCTCCCTGGGAAGTATCAAATCAGAGGCCTCCGCAGGCTTCTGGAGAGAGAACTTCTAATTAGCCTCTTTGTTGCCACTTGAATGGTTTGCCAGAGATTGGCAAGGGGCCCCAATGGAGTGATACCAGCACACTATAAGAAGCTGCTCATAAAAATAGCCCCACCACCACCACCCCTCCACCTTCACCTGTCACAAAGGAGCGCTCGGGTAGGACACCACCCCTCCACCTTCACCTGTCACAAAGGAGCGCTCGGGTAGGACACCACCCCTCCACCTTCACCTGTCACAAAGGAGCACTCGGGTAGGACACCACCCGTCCACCTTCACCTGTCACAAAGGAGTGCTCAGGTAGGACACCACCCGTCCACCTTCACCTGTCACAAAGGAGCCCTCGGGTAGGACACCACCCGTCCACCTTCACCTGTCACAAAGGAGTGCTCAGGTAGGACACCACCCCTCCACCTTCACCTGTCACAAAGGAGCGCTCAGGTAGGACACCACCCGTCCACCTTCACCTGTCACAAAGGAGCCCTCGGGTAGGACACCACCCGTCCACCTTCACCTGTCACAAAGGAGTGCTCAGGTAGGACACCACCCCTCCACCTTCACCTGTCACAAAGGAGCGCTCGGGTAGGACACCAACCGTCCACCTTCACCTGTCACAAAGGAGCGCTCAGGTAGGACACCACCCGTC
Organism: Poromitra crassiceps; assembly: GCF_964638095.1. Taxonomy (NCBI): domain Eukaryota; kingdom Metazoa; phylum Chordata; class Actinopteri; order Beryciformes; family Melamphaidae; genus Poromitra; species Poromitra crassiceps. Next base: position 79,942,522 of record NC_139623.1, on the reverse strand, counting down.
CACCTTCACCTGTCACAAAGGAGCGCTCAGGTAGAACACCACCCGTCCACCTTCACCTGTCACAAAGGAGCGCTCAGGTAGGACACCACCCGTCCACCTTCACCTGTCACAAAGGAGCGCTCAGGTAGGACACCACCCGTCCACCTTCACCTGTCACAAAGGAGCGCTCAGGTAGGACACCACCCGTCCACCTTCACCTGTCACAAAGGAGCGCTCGGGTAGGACACCACCCGTCCACCTTCACCTGTCGCAAAGGAGCCCTCGGGTAGGCCACCACCCCTCCACCTTCACCTGTCACAAAGGAGCGCTCAGGTAGGACACCACCCCTCCACCTTCACCTGTCGCAAAGGAGCGCGCAGGTAGGCCCCTCCACCACCCCTCCACCTTCACCTGTCACAAAGGAGTGCTCAGGTAGGCCCCTCCACCTTCACCTGTCACAAAGGAGCGCTCAGGTAGGCCCCTCCACCTTCACCTGTCGCAAAGGAGCGCGCAGGTAGGACACCACCCCTCCACCTTCACCTGTCACAAAGGAGCGCTCGGGTAGGACACCACCCCTCCACCTTCACCTGTCACAAAGGAGCGCTCGGGTAGGACACCACCCCTCCACCTTCACCTGTCACAAAGGAGCGCGCAGGTAGGACACCACCCGTCCACCTTCACCTGTCACAAAGGAGCCCTCGGGTAGGACACCACCCGTCCACCTTCACCTGTCACAAAGGAGCCCTCGGGTAGGACACCACCCGTCCACCTTCACCTGTCACAAAGGAGTGGTCAGGTAGGACACCACCCCTCCACCTTCACCTGTCACAAAGGAGCGCTCGGGTAGGACACCAACCGTCCACCTTCACCTGTCACAAAGGAGCGCTCAGGTAGGACACCACCCGTCCACCTTCACCTGTCACAAAGGAGCGCTCAGGTAGGACACCACCCGTCCACCTTCACCTGTCACAAAGGAGCGCTCGGGTAGGACACCACCCGTCCACCTTCACCTGTCGCAAAGGAGCCCTCGGGTAGGCCACCACCCCTCCACCTTCACCTGTCACAAAGGAGCGCTCAGGTAGGACACCACCCCTGCACCTTCACCTGTCGCAAAGGAGCGCGCAGGTAGGCCCCTCCACCACCCCTCCACCTTCACCTGTCACAAAGGAGTGCTCAGGTAGGCCCCTCCACCTTCACCTGTCACAAAGGAGCGCTCAGGTAGGCCCCTCCACCTTCACCTGTCGCAAAGGAGCGCGCAGGTAGGACACCACCCCTCCACCTTCACCTGTCACAAAGGAGCGCTCGGGTAGGACACCACCCCTCCACCTTCACCTGTCACAAAGGAGCGCTCGGGTAGGACACCACCCCTCCACCTTCACCTGTCACAAAGGAGCGCGCAGGTAGGACACCACCCGTCCACCTTCACCTGTCACAAAGGAGCCATCGGGTAGGACACCACCCGTCCACCTTCACCTGTCACAAAGGAGTGCTCAGGTAGGACACCACCCCTCCACCTTCACCTGTCACAAAGGAGCGCTCAGGTAGGACACCACCCCTCCACCTTCACCTGTCACAAAGGAGCGCTCAGGTAGGACACCACCCGTCCATCTTCACCTGTCACAAAGGAGCGCTCAGGTAGGACACCACCCGTCCACCTTCACCTGTCACAAAGGAGTGCTCAGGTAGGACACCACCCCTCCACCTTCACCTGTCACAAAGGAGCGCTCGGGTAGGACACCACCCGTCCACCTTCACCTGTCACAAAGGAGCGCTCAGGTAGGACACCACCCGTCCACCTTCACCTGTTACAAAGGAGCGCTCAGGTAGGACACCACCCGTCCACCTTCACCTGTCACAAAGGAGCGCTCAGGTAGGACACCACCCGTCCACCTTCACCTGTCACAAAGGAGCGCTCGGGTAGGACACCACCCGTCCACCTTCACCTGTCACAAAGGAGCGCTCGGGTAGGACACCACCCGTCCACCTTCACCTGTCGCAAAGGAGCCCTCGGGTAGGCCACCACCCCTCCACCTTCACCTGTCACAAAGGAGCGCTCAGGTAGGACACCACCCCTCCACCTTCACCTGTCGCAAAGGAGCGCGCAGGTAGGCCCCTCCACCACCCCTCCACCTTCACCTGTCACAAAGGAGTGCTCAGGTAGGCCCCTCCACCTTCACCTGTCACAAAGGAGCGCTCAGGTAGGCCCCTCCACCACCCCTCCACCTTCACCTGTCACAAAGGAGCGCGCAGGTAGGCCCCTCCACCACCCCTCCACCTTCACCTGTCACAAAGGAGTGCTCAGGTAGGCCCTCCACCTTCACCTGTCACAAAGGAGCGCTCAGGTAGGCCCCTCCACCACCCCTCCATCTTCACCTGTCACAAAGGAGCGCTCAGGTAGACCCCTCCACCACCCCTCCACCTTCCCCTGTCACAAAGGAGCGCTCAGGTAGGCCCCTCCACCTTCACCTGTCACAAAGGAGCACTCAGGTAGACCCCTCCACCACCCCTCCACCTTCACCTGTCACAAAGGAGCGCTCAGGTAGGCCCCTCCACCACCCCTCCACCTTCACCTGTCACAAAGGAGTGCTCAGGTAGGCCCCTCCACCACCCATCCACCTTCACCTGTCACAAAGGAGCGCTCAGGTAGGACACCACCTTCACCTGTCACAAAGGAGCGCTCAGGTAGGACACCACCTGTCCATTTTCACCTGTCACAAAGGAGCGCTCAGGTAGGACACCACCTTCACCTGTCACAAAGGAGCGCTCAGGTAGGACACCACCTGTCCATTTTCACCTGTCACAAAGGAGCGCTCAGGTAGGACACCACCCGTCCACCTTCACCTGTCACAAAGGAGCGCTCGGGTAGGACACCACCCGTCCACCTTCACCTGTCACAAAGGAGCCCTCAGGTAGGACACCACCCGTCCACCTTCACCTGTCACAAAGGAGCGCTCAGGTAGGACACCACCCATCCACCTTCACCTCTCACAAAGGAGCCCTCAGGTAGGACACCACCCGTCCACCTTCACTTGTCACAAAGGAGCGCTCGGGTAGGACACCACCCGTCCACCTTCACCTGTCACAAAGGAGCCCTCAGGTAGGACACCACCCGTCCACCTTCACCTGTCACAAAGGAGCGCTCAGGTAGGACACCACCCATCCACCTTCACCTCTCACAAAGGAGTGCACAGGTAGGCCCCTCCACCACCCCTCCACCTTCACCTGTCACAAAGGAGCGCTCAGGTAGGACACCACCCGTCCACCTTCACCTGTCGCAAAGGAGCGCTCGGGTAGGACACCACCCCTCCACCTTCACCTGTCACAAAGGAGCGCTCGGGTAGGACACCACCCCTCCACCTTCACCTGTCACAAAGGAGCGCTCGGGTAGGACACCACCCGTCCACCTTCACCTGACACCACCCGTCCACCTTCACCTGTCACAAAGGAGCGCTCAGGTAGGACACCACCCCTCCACCTTCACCTGTCACAAAGGAGCGCTCAGGTAGGACACCACCCCTCCACCTTCACCTGTCACAAAGGAGCACTCAGGTAGGACACCACCCCTCCACCTTCACCTGTCACAAAGGAGCGCTCAGGTAGGACACCACCCGTCCACCTTCACCTGTCACAAAGGAGCGCTCAGGTAGGACACCCCCCCGTCCACCTTCACCTGTCACAAAGGAGCGCTCAGGTAGGACACCACCCGTCCACCTTCACCTGTCACAAAGGAGCGCTCAGGTATGACACCACCCGTCCACCTTCACCTGTCACAAAGGAGCGCTCAGGTAGGACACCACCCGTCCACCTTCACCTGTCACAAAGGAGCGCTCAGGTAGGACACCACCCGTCCACCTTCACCTGTCACAAAGGAGCGCTCAGGTAGGACACCACCCGTCCACCTTCACCTGTCACAAAGGAGCGCTCAGGTAGGACACCACCTGTCCACCTTCACCTGTCACAAAGGAGCGCTCAGGTAGGACACCACCCCTCCACCTTCACCTGTCACAAAGGAGCGCTCAGGTAGGAAACTGTGGACAGACTGAGCAGCTCCAGGTGGACCTTTAATCCAGGGCACGAAGCGGCCATGTTTGTTTAACAAGTGAATACTAGCTTAGTGTTAATTACATGCTTGCCAGCTGTGAGTATGAAATAGGGATTTGCCAGTATGAGATTTTGACAGTATGATAACCTTAGGCAAAAATACCACGGTTTCACGGTATCACGGTATTGCGCACCTATAAGTAAAATCTGTTTAAAAAAAAAAGTAAAATCTGTGTAAAAAAAAAAGTAAAATCTCTAGATCTAAATCTCTCATCCCTAATCCCGACCCGGACACACGTGACCATAATAAAATGTGGACCCGGCCCCGTACGGGTCTCGGGTCGGGTCCTCGGATCCGAGTAGACCCGTGAAGACCCCTAGTTCAGACCAGGACGTGGCGTAGTAGCCAATTAAGCGGAGTCACAGTTGCCCGTTCATCACACCAAGAAGCAAGCCTTATTTCTCTACGCCAGCCAGCTGCAGCTCTCCTGCTCTACATGGAGAAAACCGCTTGTAGGCTGCTTACATTGTCCTCCAATCACCGCGTGTACCAAACATTGTCCTGTTGTTCATTGCTGTCATTGTCCTTGCAGAAACACAGCTCACTGTAGCCTATACTTTTCCACTGTCACACCTGGCATTTTGAACGTTTTGACGAATCAAAACAACCACAAACCAGGTCAGACAAACAACAGCATTATGCTGTGAGCCTGTTACAATTCAAAATCCTTACTACCAACACTCCACTACTGTACTGTACTGTACTGTACTGTACAGTCAACCTACTGATGTCATCAAGCAGCACACTAGTTGGCGAAAAGGTGAAATGTTGATCTTTCTAGCAAATCTAGGTACATTTTAGACTTGAAAGCACAGTGACCTGTCTTGTCTAAGGTGAAATGCAAATGAACTCGTCACATGATCAAATGTTTCATGTCCTCTTCAAAATGATAGGCACTCATAGTATAGCAGATCAGGACTCTCTATTATGTAGGCTTATTTAGGTTGCTCCCAAGGTGGAAAACAGAGATCTCTGTGTGCTAGCTCGCTGACACTTATGAGGTTATTGGCATGGGAGAGAGAAATGAAGAGCAGGACGATTTGAACAGGAGGAAAAATAGAGTGGATTTTGTGCTGCTTTTTTAATTGTTTGAAATGCGCTGAATCTGCTTCTTGAAGTTTTCTTCAAAACACATGTAGGCTTATTATTACATGCCTACTGTAAAACACATGGAGGCTTATTATTACATGCCTACTGTAAAACACATGTAGGCTTATTATTACATGCCTACTGTAAATGTAGGTTTATTATTACATGCCTACTGTAAAACACATGTAGGCTTATTATTACATGCCTACTGTAAATTAAATGCTTGACACAATTAGTCCTACAAAAAAAGACTAATAGATACAGTAAGAGGCATGCCCCCTTCACAGGTTAGTCAACAAGCTAGACCCTGATCTTGTGCCTTATACGACTCAATTTATTTTTTATTCCCCCCCCTCTGATTTTTGTATCCCATTTTTATCCCCCATTAGTGCTAATTTAATTTATTTATCCTGGTTGCTACTCCACCCTCTGCCGATCTGGGGAGAGCCGAAACTGGCTCCATGCTTCCTCCGAGACATGGGCAGTTAGCCAGCCACTTCTTTTCACCTGACAGGGGAAGCTTCACTGGTAGGACATAGCACGTGGGAGGTTCATGCTATTCCAACCAGTTCCCCTCCCTCTGAACAGGCGCCCTTAACGACCAGAGGAGGAACCACATTAGCAACCAGGATATTGCGTGTTTTGGTGAAGGGGTTCCTATATGAAGGAAACCCCCGGGAGGCACGGGGAGAACATGCAAACTTCACACAGAAAGGCCCTTTTGACGACCCCACCCGGGCGGTGGGCACTCGAGGACATGCGGACGGGCACGCATTCCTTCAGCGTTCACAGCGTCCCAAGTGGGAATCGAACCCAGGACCTTCGAGCTGTGAGGCGACAGCGCTTACCACTGCACCCCCCTCGACTCCAAAAATTCTAGAATAATTGCCTGTGCAAGGGTTTGATTGCAGACTATTTCACAGTGAATAAAATCCTATTATAAAAACAAGCAAAAAAATGCATCATTGCAGTGTATTACTTTTAGGTCACATGGGGTAGGGGTGCTAAGCGGGTGCTATCACAAAGTGGCCTATCTGTTACCCCATTTTGAGGGAGAAAAAGAAACTTTCTAAGGCACACTTTTCTCTTGTGGAATCTGCCTTTCTGCTTGGCGAGTCTTGTGGCACAGAGTTCAGTGAATGTCAAGGCGGCTCTGGGCCCGCCGGCCGACACGTTTTAAGCCTGGCTGTAATCCAGGAGGGATCAGTTGGGTAAATCATGGCACAAAGCTTAAAACCATAATTGATTTATGTATTTGCTGACCGAAGACGCCCAGAGAGATTACCAGAGGCACAGAGCTGATGACGGATAGTCCGGCCCCCTCATAGAGGCCACATGCGAGGTGGGGGCTGGATGCAATTGAAGGCAGATTTGTCTGCCTGTAGTGCAGGAATGTTTCGCCTTCAGACCAAGCATAGACGAATGTGAAAGTTTAAACATGTATGTAATTGGAGGTAAATGTAAAATATGGGTTTTTGAAGGCAGAAAAAGATATTGATTTTTATATTGAATATCCATTATCTTTAAATATGACCATTTTCATGTATTCTAATTCCAAAAATGAATCCGTGTTCCTCCCCAGAAACTCTCTAGTGAAACCCAGGATGATGATGATGATGATGATGATGATGATAATAATAATAATAATAATAATAATAATAATAATAATAATAATAATAATATAATACAAATATGTTATTAAAATAAAACATTCATGCATGGGTGGAGTCTTATCAAAATGCCTATAAAATTCTAAAATAAATGTAATCAATCAAACTGCATCATATATCGGATACTGACGAAATACTGATAAAATGCCAGTATCGGCCGAATGTCTCCCGCAAGCCGATCTATCAGTCTAGCTGTAATTCATACATTAATTTCCAGATTGCCACTGATGACGTATTCGATAAAGCGATACACTCCATCATTTGATGCGTCAGATGGTTTTTCTACTATAATCGGCCTGTGAAGTCCTCACCCGACAGATATTAATCCTTTCTTTCTTGTTTACTATCCAGCTGTCAAGCTCCTCCAAGGTCTCTCTTGACCGCTTCAAGATTGTTTCGGGTCTGTCTGTTTGTCCCTGGGCCTCAAAAGTCGAGAGCGAGATAGTAAAAGAAAGAAAAAAAGCCATTCCATTTCCTGGACTGATCACTGAGGCGGGTGGCTCTGACATGTCATGACTCAACCAGCATCATTTCTGCCACTCCTGTCTCGCCGCCGACCTTACAAATGATGCGGTAGGCTCCGCCTCCCGCCATATGCCATTAAGCATCGTGTAAAACAGGGCCGAGCGGCCATCTTTTTTTGTCCCCACTCATACTACCCCCCCTTTCCATCCGCTTCCCTCCCTTACTCTTTGACCTAGCACATACTCTTCAGTCTGCATACAAATAACATAACTCTCCACTTTCAAATTGCGTGCAGTGAATACGCCAAACTGTCAAGATTGTGTGCAGTGAATACGCCAAACTGTCACATTGCGTACAGTGCATACGCCAAAGAGTGTGACCAGGAAGTAGTGTGTCATTGAAATAAGCTGAAGCGCCTCTTAGTGGTCGGGGTGGTAGTGTTGTCACGATAAAAAAAAGTTTTTACTTCGATACTGATACCAAGTTTAGTATCACGATACTCGATACGATACTCGATACGATACTCGATACCTAATAGATCAGAAACAGAATTAAACCAAAAAAAAATACACATTAAATAATATAAAAACAATTGAAACTATTTGAAATAAAATAATCTTTCAAAAATGATAAAGTTTAAGTGCAGCCGTTCTGACAGCTTGGGACTAAAAAAGAAGAAGAGAGACAACATGACCTGTTTGTACTTTTAGTGCCTTGTGAACCTTGCACCTTGTTTTACACTACATGCACACTGTTTTGGCCTGTCTGTCTGAATATCGCAGTTCCCCGCATACCTGTTGTGACTTTGTGTTATTCTAGTACAGTACAGATAACTCCGATAACTCAGATAACAGCACGGGTGGTCGCTTAGACACTGCTAATATAATTATTATAATTATGTCACAGAGGCACATGCTACAGGCAAGAGTAATCGAACCAAGAGTATCCACCAGTGTCAAGTGATTGCAGGTTAGCAAGCAACAGCCAGGAAGTTAGGCATAGCAAGTTAGGCTAAAACAGGAAGTTGGGTTGTTCTGCCTTCAGAGTAAAAGCGTAATTTGTCAAAAAAAAAAAGCTCGATAGTATAAAAAAAACGAAAATCGAGTTTTGAGAGAAAAAATCGTCAATTTTATTTTTAGGCAAAATCGAACAGCCCTACTATAGATAACATCGCTTATATTTTGACATTCTGAGTGAGATGAGAAGTAGCTCAAGAGTTTGATGTATAATATATAGATGTCGTGTTAAAGTTGTGTGAACTGTCGCAGTTTTTAAAATGTAAACAGAGTTAGCCGGCTAGAGTGAGACACGCAAGCCTCGCGCTACTTGGGCTCCATAGGGTTCCATTGCCACCCAGTGACGCGGTTTGTTTACCAAAATGCTGCTCGGCTGATCCCTCGTATTGATAGTTGCCATAACAACCGCCCCGTTATACATCACGGCATTACGGCACACTCCCTAGGGATGCTGGGTACTAGGAAGTGCAGTGTTGTTGTTGCCTAATGGACTATCTCTGCTAGCGCTAGCCAGAGCAGAGGCTAAATAAAAGCGAAGTTGTTACACAGTAAAGCTGTCTGCACGTTAATAACGTTATGTTAACGTTCCGCATAACATTACTGTATATTTTTGGGAGTGTGAGAAGTCTCCCGCTAGTGTTGATGTCCAGTGTGATGGCAGAGGAACGTGTGTTTTTTTATTTTCTGCGTCGCGTGTAACATTAGACGAGGAAAAAGCCAGAGGCTAAATAAAAGCTACACAGTTTGTTAGACAGTAAAGCTGACTGTCTGCACGTTATTCCACCATGTCCTCTACAAGTAAGCAATCGCAGCTCTCTTCTTCTTTTACCAACTTTCTCACTAATCACACGACTGTTTACATGTTTTTATATCGGCCGTCTGTCGCAGAGTCATATTAGTTGTCAGGCTGATAGACTCTGGGTTCCCAGATTGAGAAGACTTTGACTTTGGTGTACACATTGCATGCATTTTCTAAGTGGAAACGCGTGTTATTTGTATGGCATGGGGTGAGACTGGAAACGTGTGTTATTTGTATGGCATGGGGTGAGACTGGAAACGTGTGTTATTTGTATGGCATGGGGTGAGACTGGAAACGTGTGTTATTTGTATGGCATGGGGTGAGACTGGAAACGTGTGTTATTTGTATGGCATGGGGTGAGACTGGAAACGTGTGTTATTTGTATGGCATGGGGTGAGACTGGAAACGTGTGTTATTTGTATGGCATGGGGTGAGACTGGAAACGTGTGTTATTTGTATGGCATGGGGTGAGACTGGAAACGTGTGTTATTTGTATGGCATGGGGTGAGACTGGAAACGTGTGTTATTTGTATGGCATGGGGGGAGACTGGAAACGTGTGTTATTTGTATGCCATGGGGTGAGACTGGAAACACGTGTTATTTGTATGGCATGGGGTGAGACTGGAAACGCGTGTTATTTGTATGGCATGGGGGGAGACTGGAAACATGTGTTATTTGTATGCCATGGGGTGAGACTGGAAACGTGTGTTATTTGTATGCCATGGGGGGAGACTGGAAACGTGTGTTATTTGTATGCCATGGGGTGAAACTGGAAACTCGTGTTATTTGTATGGCATGGGGTGAGACTGGAAATGCGTGTTATTTGTATGGCATGGGGGGAGACTGGAAACGTGTGTTATTTGTATGCCATGGGGTGAAACTGGAAACTCGTGTTATTTGTATGGCATGGGGTGAGACTGGAAACGCGTGTTATTCGTATGCCATGGGGTGAGACTGGAAACGCGTGTTATTTGTATGCCATGGGGTGAGACTGGAAACGCATGTTATTTGTATGGCATGGGGTGAGACTGGAAACGCGTGTTATTTGTATGGCATGGGGGGAGACTGGAAACATGTGTTATTTGTATGCCATGGGGTGAGACTGGAAACACGTGTTATTTGTATGGCATGGGGTGAGACTGGAAACGCGTGTTATTTGTATGGCATGGGGGGAGACTGGAAACGTGTGTTATTTGTATGCCATGGGGTGAGACTGGAAACGTGTGTTATTTGTATGCCATGGGGGGAGACTGGAAACGTGTGTTATTTGTATGCCATGGGGTGAAACTGGAAACTCGTGTTATTTGTATGGCATGGGGTGAGACTGGAAATGCGTGTTATTTGTATGGCATGGGGGGAGACTGGAAACGTGTGTTATTTGTATGCCATGGGGTGAAACTGGAAACTCGTGTTATTTGTATGGCATGGGGTGAGACTGGAAACGCGTGTTATTCGTATGCCATGGGGTGAGACTGGAAACGCGTGTTATTTGTATGCCATGGGGTGAGACTGGAAACGCGTGTTATTTGTATGGCATGGGGTGAGACTGGAAACGCGTGTTATTTGTATGGCATGGGGTGAGACTGGAAACGCGTGTTATTTGTATGCCATGGGGTGAGACTGGAAACGTGTGTTATTTGTATGGCATGGGGTGAGACTGGAAACTCGTGTTATTTGTATGCCATGGGGTGAGACTGGAAACGCGTGTTATTTGTATGCCATGGGGTGAGACTGGAAACACGTGTTATTTGTATGGCATGGGGTGAGACTGGAAACGTGTGTTATTTGTATGGCATGGGGTGAGACTGGAAACGTGTGTTATTTGCATGCCATGGGGTGAGACTGGAAACGTGTGTTATTTGTATGCCATGGGGTGAGACTGGAAACGTGTGTTATTTGTATGCCATGGGGTGAGACTGGAAACGTGTGTTATTTGTATGGCATGGGGTGAGACTGGAAACACGTGTTATTTGTATGCCATGGGGTGAGACTGGCTTAGCTTTCGCGTTTCCGCGGGAAAAAGAAAGGAGCCAGCGATTCCAGGCATCTTGTCTTTGGGACACTGTTGTCTTTATGTTGTGTTTTATTAGCAAAGTGGAGCTGCAGTTTCCTAACAGGTGTTTGGCTGCTTATCGCCCACGTCTCTGCCCTTATCTCTGGCCCTCAGCTTCCTGCATCCTCTCTCTCGCATGCCTCAGAGTGGGGATATATTTCACTTAGCCTCTGACCCCAAACCTTCCTCCTCTCTATCTCCTAGTGTCTCTCGCCCTCCCTCTCTCTCTCTCCCTCGCCCTCTCTCTTCACACACACACGGGCTGGCTCTCCTGCCGCTGACAGACAGGACTGCGAAAGTGTTTCATCATCAACAGCATGTATCTGAGATGCCAGGCTGTTTTCTGTCTGCTTCTTCTTAGAGGTCTTGGCCAGCAAGAGATCCCACCATTTGAAGAGCCCTCCATTTGTAGCGTGTGATTTTCTTTTCTTTCTTTCTCTTCTGAAGTATAGATTTTATTCTGAATTTATTTGACAAAAGTCCACATGGTCACTCAAGCCTCTTCATTCATCCCCACCGTTGCGAAAGTGGCTTTTTAAAAGTATTTTATTCTGTATCTTACCTTAAAAAGTCAAAACCAATTTTAAATGTTTTTTTAACACAATTTTCAGAAAATGCTTCAAAAGCCATAAAAGTGGTCCTCATTTGTCAAGATGAACTTAAACTTGTGTTAACCACAGACTTTCATGAATTTGACCGAAATTCTCATAGGAAAAACCCCATTGACTTTCACACATAAGAACCAGGAAGTGCAAGGACTTCTGAGTAAGCCTACAAAAATACATCATCCCTGTGGTACTCTTATTAACTGTAATTTTCAAATTAACCGACAATTTCAAATGAACGCTGGAAGCGCAACGCTCCTGTGGGTCGTTTAAGACGGGTATGAACAACAAACTGTGGTCATATATGAGTGGGAGGACTTGTTGGAAATGTCAAGTTATTTGGCCGCTAACGTTAGCTTTGATTTTGTTTAGGAGGCATCAGTTTGATCTGGCCTTTTGTCAGAGTGATTGGTCTCAGGGTTTAGCCGCCTCCCTCCTCTCCCTCTATCCTTCCCTGCTCCCAAGTCTCACATAGGGACAAAGGCTAAAGTGTCTGTGGGATGGGGTGGCGGTGCTGGTTGGAGGGGGGTTGACCCCCTCGGAGGACCTGACAGGGGCCCTTTTTTTTTCCTAATCCCACTCTGAGTGGGCGTAAAGGGGGTAGAGAGCTGCAGTCTAACACCCATGAGAGAGTCTATTGTGAGCGGCAGGCTCTGTTACAGTAGGCTAGATGCAAGGGGTCTCAGGCCCAGATAAACGCCAGGGTCAGCCAGGCCCCCATTATTTACAGTAGGGCCCTTTCATTGGCCGAGTGAAACAGGACCCCGTTGGAGGCGGGGCGGGGGGGGCTTTAGGGGGGCGTGGGGGAGACCACTGTTTCTGCTCAGCCAGGCCTCCACATAGGTCAAAGAGCACTGGGGGTGGGGCCGGAGGGGTTACAGACCTGACTTTTGTGTGTGTTTGGGGGAGAGGGGGGAGGCCTAGGGGGGGTGGGGGGGGTGATGCTTCACAGAGAAAAGGCGGACTCGTCGTGTAGGCTTCCCTGTGTAATGCCACATGGCTAAATTGTATCTACTGGGTTGTCTCAGGTCATATGTGGCTCGATGGGACTTTCTAAAGTGTATCTACTGGGTTGTCTCAGGTCATATGTGGCTAGATGGGACTTTCTAAACGTGTATCTACTGGGTTGTCTCAGGTCATATGTGGCTCGATGGGACTTTCTAAACGTGTATCTACTGGGTTGTCTCAGGTCATATGTGGCTCGATGGGACTTTCTAAAGTGTATCTACTGGGTTGTCTCAGGTCATATGTGGCTAGATGGGACTTTCTAAACGTGTATCTACTGGGTTGTCTCAGGTCATATGTGGCTCGATGGGACTTTCTAAAGTGTATCTAATGGGTTGTCTCAGGTCATATGTGGCTAGATGGGACTTTCTAAAGTGTATCTACTGGGTTGTCTCAGGTCATATGTGGCTAGATGGGACTTTCTAAATGTGTATCTACTGGGTTGTCTCAGGTCATATGTGGCTCGATGGGACTTTCTAAAGTGTATCTACTGGGTTGTCTCAGGTCATATGTGGCTCGATGGGACTTTCTAAAGTGTATCTACTGGGTTGTCTCAGGTCATATGTGGCTAGATGGGACTTTCTAAAGTGTATCTACTGGGTTGTCTCAGGTCATATGTGGCTCGATGGGACTTTCTAAAGTGTATCTACTGGGTTGTCTCAGGTCATATGTGGCTAGATGGGACTTTCTAAAGTGTATCTACTGGGTTGTCTCAGGTCATATGTGGCTAGATGGGACTTTCTAAAGTGTATCTACTCGGTTGTCTCAGGTCATATGTGGCTAGATGGGACTTTCTAAAGTATCTACTGGGTTGTCTCAGGTCATATGTGGCTCGATGGGACTTTCTAAAGTGTATCTACTGGGTTGTCTCAGGTCATATGTGGCTCGATGGGACTTTCTAAAGTGTATCTACTGGGTTGTCTCAGGTCATATGTGGCTAGATGGGACTTTCTAAAGTGTATCTACTGGGTTGTCTCAGGTCATATGTGGCTAGATGGGACTTTCTAAAGTGTATCTACTGGGTTGTCTCAGGTCATATGTGGCTAGATGGGACTTTCTAAAGTGTATCTACTGGGTTGTCTCAGGTCATATGTGGCTAGATGGGACTTTCTAAAGTGCCTTTTGTATTGCAATGAAACTTTTGCAGTGGTCACTTAGTTCAAGATATCGCTGCTATTGGGTGAATACTCTGGATTGAGAAAATTCACGAAAACCTATTCAAACAATCGCACAAGGCTGTTTTTTGCACTTTCTGGAAAAAAAATTGTAGACAAGCAGCAGCAATATCTATTTCTGCTGTTTTTGTGTAGTAGTAGTACCTCTTCCGTTTGATTCCGATATGATTTTTTTCATTTATTTATTTATTTATGTATTTATTACGGAATAAAATCAGTCGGGAGTAGTTTGCGTGATGAGGATGAGAACCATCAGCACCTTACTGTCGAGCCACAAAGAGACGGCAAGAATGCAAGAACTCAATAGGAGAGTTTTTTGTTGTTATTGTTGCCAGGGTGTTGCTCGGATAACTGAAAATCCAACACCGTCACAAACGACTGTGAGCTCGCCTCGATTGTCCCAAAGTGCCTCAGTGACCTACATAACCACGACGCATAACTTGACCCGCTATGGAATCTAAAAAAGCACGCACACACACCCACCACCCAAAAATGACACTAAAAACCAAACTGTGCAACTTGTTGTAACCCAATGCTTTGCATTCAAGCAGTCGGGTCATCTTCGTTCTCATGTGACACCCGATACTCGGCGTAAATCCCCACTCTGTGCAAAAACCCCAAGCACACACACAATCATCTCAAAGCAGGTTAGAGTGAAAAAAAAAATCACCTCTGCACTCGGACCCGAACAGTTGGAAGTTAAGTAGAATTATTTATCTTTAATCCCGCGAGATCCATTACCAACCCAGTTCCTGCTTGTTGGCTGGGAAGTTGCCAAGGGCCAGTAGCATGAGGAGGGGTATCGGCACCATCTGCCCGAAGAATCCAGTATAATCTTGACATAATCTTAGTGTCAACCTTCCATATTAGGAGCCTATAGGACAGAGAGGGGGGACAAGCCCGCAGAGGAGCACAAGGACAGCAGTCTCTCTGGCACTCATTTGCCGGAACAGATTTTATTATTTTTAGGTGGACAATGCCAGCGGAGGGTCAAGGGTCACCGGGCGTGGACTTCACAGATGAAGAGGCCGGGGGGGGGGGGGGGGGAGCGGGGACGGAGATGGCGTCCAGGAGTTTGGTTTGACCCCCCACCTCTCACCTCCATTGTCCGGACAGAGCACAAAGGGCTCCTGTCAAACCGCTAGTGGACAGTTCCTCTGCCAAATAGCCCCGCCGAGCTGCAGCCAGCACCAGCGTTTATACAGGCTTTTTGAATTTGGCTCGAAAACCTCCAGCGCTGACCAATCACGGAAGCCTCCACCGCTCACTGACCAATCACTGAGGGGGAAAAGAGAAAAGGCAACAGTTTTTCCAACGGCTGCAACATGCCAGGCGGTGCTTTTATGATGTTGTTCAAATGCCGTTTACAGAATGTGAAAAAGAAGAGGTCATCAGGGATATACACTCATTTTTCCCTCCTTTTTGTTGGCAGAATTGAGTGTAATTCCAGCTACACATCACATTTGACTGATGTACGGTATATGAGGATAGGGTCTTTGAAGGGGAATGGGCATAAAGTAATGCTTCTGTGAGAATATCATTGTTTTTTTATCGGTGGTTGCAATTCCAAGTTTACCGACATTTAGCACTATAATCAACACAGAATCATAATTTGAGGAATTTTAGGGTTTGGTGACAATTTAGCAAATGATCACCACATTTTGACAAGTACTAAAATTGTGTGTACAAAAGTACATGCATACTTTTTACAATCGAGGATCTCTCTGCTGGTTGAATTGATTTATTTGAATGAAATGGAGAAAGTATGACTGTCTGTTTTCCTGGCCCCGCCCCCTCTCCTTCCCCAGGCCAGCATAGTGATGAAGTAGCCCCGCCCCCTCTCCTTCCCCAGGCCAACATAGTGATGAAGTAGCGCTCTGACCTATTCTCTAGCTGTCAAAAGGCTACTGTTGTCCACTGTTGAACAATGGTTAAAAATAAACCTTCCTATTTACCAACGGGACTGAAAAAACTGGCTTGGACAGTTTAAAAAGTAGATGATTACACACACACACATGTGCACACACACATCAGCGCACACACACACACACACACACACACACACACACACACACACACACACGCACACACTGTCACAGGTTAGATAGCGAGGTTGGGGACTGGCAGTATTTTAATGTTATGAATGGAGGAAAAAAATCTCTCAAAAAAGTCTTCCATCTAGGGATGTTAACTCATTGAGTGCCAATGACGACAATCGTCGTCAATTCGGATAGTAACGTAGAGTGCCAATGACGACGATTGTCGTCAATTGCGTTTTTTGACGGTGGGACGTGGATCAAAGCCAGATCCATCTCCTGTGAAAGTATGGTGGATGTTGAATGTGTATAACCTATTTTACCGACCCATTAGGTGGCGACAGTGCTCTCCAGATTAGAGAAAGTTGAGTAAAAAACAGAGAAGAAGTCGTTATGGAAACGGAAACGGCATCGGTATGCATCGATATGCATGAAGCATAACTGTGGGTGGTTGAAGCTCAAAGTAGGCCTCGGCTTGACTCGTGCACATTAACTTGACAAAGGAAAAACTTCCACAGCACTCGATGTAAAAAGCAAAAACAAATCTTTAATCCACAGCACTTCTTACAGGAGTATTCCACGTTAAGTTCTTCTAATTGACAAAAATGTGCTACGGTAAGAAAACCGTGTGGCTCGGTCCTCACTTGAGCATCAACTGAACAGAAACCACACTCTCAGCCTCGTGCAAGCAGGGGCTCTTAATTGATCTCTTAAAGAGACAGTAACATGCCGGAATCTTCCATGGTAACAGAAAGAAAATAGTGTTGCCTTTACACAAAATGTGATGCTTCCATCAATATGAAATAAGTCAAAGCTTATTAGCTGACATAACAAATTACTATTTATAAACGTATTAAATAAAATGACTTACGTATGTGAATTTACATAAACTGTTAAACAAATAAAGACAGTATTTACCGAACTAAACATATAAACATAATTTGGCTCCCACAATAACGTTAGCTGTGCCTGTGAACAGCAGTCAATCTGCTGCCACAATTGAGCCCCTCCGTCTCCGCTGCGATAGCCCCTCCATATGATTTAGTTGCCGACACCAGCGTCTTTCTGAAAAGTTACATTATTCTCAGCTGGGAGCCGGCGACACACTGTGAAAAAGCGGGGTGCAGCGCACTTTTCAGTGCAGAGCAAACGCAGAGCAAACGCAGCAGAGCCACCAGTCCAGAGACACTCCCACGGAGGAGGAGGAGGGGGGTGGGGCACGCAGGGCAGCATACAACCATTGACAGTAAACACAGACCCAGACAGCAGGCTCGATGGACAGAGACAGGCAAACAAGCTAGAATATCTGATGCCCAACAGCAGTAAATCAAGACCAGCAAGAAGGTGTAGGGTCAGCGCACGCAGGGGCCAGCGCTGCTGGTTGCAGCTAAAAAATATTATTTGGCCAAACAAAATTCCTTTGTTTTCACTGTTTTATTGAAGGAAATTATTTTTGAGGTGTCACATCAGAAAATATTAGCTTCAGAGTCAGTGATGTGCTTGAAATGCTTCATTTCACAAAAGGCTGAATATCTCAGCTTCTAAATTGAAACGTGTGTTTTTGCTGAAATCCACCTATCTTCTCCAGCTGATAACTAAAGAACGGAAAATTATATCAATAAACTTTTTTTTGCTGATGATACAATAGAGTCTCCTCGTTCTTTGTGCGTGTTCAGTGTTTACATAGTAATATCACACAATATTCTGTGGGCCTCGAGAAATCACTGAAAACGCTCTGAACCTCTGGCACTGGGAGCGTCCGTTCTCCAAAAGTGGCTGGCACTCAATGAGTTAATCAACAATTAATCGCCGTTGAGAATTTGATCGATCGAGCATATTAAACTGATTGATTGACAATGTAGGCTGTGATATTTCTCATATTTTGCTGAAATGCTGAAATTTAACTTTCACCGGGTGGGCAAAAAGTCCAGTGTAGGAGAATTACACCTGAAAAGACAACAGTATTCATTGTAAACATTGTAATATAATGTCAACAAGCACAATGACAGGGAATGCAGGAAGATCTTGTTGCTGTATTAACTTGTTGAGTAGGCCTAAAGACAGAGTAAAAACATGTGTTTTGTATTTTCTATGTCAAAAGCTCCTCACCCTTTTTTTAACATGATTAATCAATTAATTGGTCGTTAACGTGACTTCGAGTTGATGAAGGAAATTGAAATTATCATCCCTACTTCCATCTATCAATATTAGTATCAGCTGTCAAAAACCTCATCAAATACAGGTATATGCACTGTATATGCATGAATTGTCAGTTTTGATGTTGATCAAGACTGCATTTGTTGCAATCAAGCCTCTGCAGAATGTGTCACAAAATGAAGATGGAAATACGGAAATCGGTTAATATCCTGATTGGCCCTCAAAGGAAACTGCTCCGATCCTGTGTGAAATTGCCAACCCCTAGACAGAAGACACTGCTCTGCTCTGCATTAGACAGAAGACACTGCTCTGCTCTGCATTAGACAGAAGACACTGCTCTGCTCTGCATTAGACAGAAGACACTGCTCTGCATTAGACAGAAGACACTGCTTTGCTCTGCATTAGACAGAAGACACTGCTCTGCATTAGACAGAAGACACTGCTTTGCTCTGCATTAGACAGAAGACACTGCTCTGCATTAGACAGAAGACACTGCTCTGCTCTGCATTAGACAGAAGACACTGCTCTGCATTAGACAGAAGATACTGCTCTGCTCTGCATTAGACAGAAGACACTGCTCTGCTCTGCATTAGACAGAAGACACTGCTCTGCTCTGCATTAGACAGAAGATACTGCTCTGCATTAGACAGAAGATACTGCTCTGCTCTGCATTAGACAGAAGACTCTGCTCTGCATTAGACAGAAGATACTGCTCTGCTCTGCATTAGACAGAAGACACTGCTCTGCTCTGCATTAGACAGAAGACACTGCTCTGCTCTGCATTAGACAGAAGACACTGCTCTGCATTAGACAGAAGATACTGCTCTGCTCTGCATTAGACAGATATACTGCTCTGCATTAGACAGAAGATACTGCTCTGCATTAGACAGAAGATACTGCTCTGCTCTGCATTAGACAGAAGACACTGCTCTGCATTAGACAGAAGACACTGCTTTGCTCTGCATTAGACAGAAGACACTGCTCTGCATTAGACAGAAGACACTGCTTTGCTCTGCATTAGACAGAAGACACTGCTCTGCATTAGACAGAAGACACTGCTTTGCTCTGCATTAGACAGAAGACACTGCTCTGCATTAGACAGAAGACACTGCTTTGCTCTGCATTAGACAGAAGACACTGCTCTGCATTAGACAGAAGATACTGCTCTGCTCTGCATTAGACAGAAGACACTGCTCTGCATTAGACAGAAGACACTGCTCTGCTCTGCATTAGACAGAAGATACTGCTCTGCTCTGCATTAGACAGAAGACACTGCTCTGCATTAGACAGAAGATACTGCTCTGCTCTGCATTAGACAGAAGACACTGCTCTGCATTAGACAGAAGACACTGCTCTGCTCTGCATTAGACAGAAGACACTGCTCTGCTCTGCATTTGACAGAAGATACTGCTCTGCATTAGACAGAAGACACTGCTCTGCATTAGACAGAAGGCTCTGCTCTGCATTAGACAGAAGACACTGCTCTGCATTAGACAGAAGGCTCTGCTCTGCATTAGACAGAAGACACTGCTCTGCATTAGACAGAAGACACTGCTCTGCTCTGCATTAGACAGAAGACACTGCTCTGCATTAGACAGAAGATACTGCTCTGCTCTGCATTAGACAGAAGATACTGCTCTGCTCTGCATTAGACAGAAGATACTGCTCTGCTCTGCATTAGACAGAAGACACTGCTCTGCATTAGACAGAAGATACTGCTCTGCTCTGCATTAGACAGAAGATACTGCTCTGCTCTGCGTTAGACAGAAGACACTGCTCTGCATTAGACAGAAGATACTGCTCTGCTCTGCATTAGACAGAAGACACTGCTCTGCATTAGACAGAAGATACTGCTCTGCTCTGCATTAGACAGAAGACACTGCTCTGCATTAGACAGAAGACACTGCTCTGCTCTGCATTAGACAGAAGACACTGCTCTGCATTAGACAGAAGATACTGCTCTGCTCTGCATTAGACAGATATACTACTCTGCTCTGCATCCGCTATTTGTCAACAGCTGCTGTCATCACTCATCCGTCTGATATGGACATTCTTCACCTGGAAAGAGACAGGTAAAAAAGATCCTGTCCTCATTGTCTGGCTGGCTGTCCTCTAAATGCCCGTTGCATCTTCACAGAGGAGATGAACAGCCCGAGAGAGGTGTGGGCTGTATGTGGGTGTCAGGTGGGTCATGTAAGGCAAGGTGGATTGAATATGGCACGTGGGGTTCTATTGTTTCCGAAGGGTTCGACTGATATGGCTGAAGTACCTGAAAGCTACCACTTGAGTAAAAGTACAGAATAGATATCCTACCAGAAAATTACTTTGGTAGAAGTTAAAGTCACTTATTAGAATATTACTAGTAAATGATTAGTAAAAGTCTTCAATGTTTACTTTACGTACCAAAATTAATTTCCTGACCTGACCGTAGGACTCTTGTCTGAATGTGGCCGGCTGTGGCGGAGTGCTCGCCAGAGTTTGAGGAAATGACTGGGCGGGAGACCTCACCTCCCAGGGCAGCAGACACGGGTCACGTTTATTTCAATGCATGTTTCAAAAGTCTGTATATTAAACAAATATGCTCATGTTTTTGTATCTGTTGGTGGGGTATTTTCGATTATTTTATGACATTTATAAAACCGTCTCTGAGCGAGCTCGCTCCACTTTAACACACGCACACCAACTGGAATGGAGTGTGGATCGTGATTAACGTAACTTGCAGGCTCCCAAATGTCTCCAGATTTTATTTTGTAGTAACGAAGATGCTTAGGGGAAATGTATTGTTAAGTTCTCCTTTAATGTCCCTGTGGGGAAATTGATCCTCTGCATTTGACCTATCCTCTCCTACTGTAGGAACCTTCCTAGAACTAGGAGCAGTGGGCAGCCACAGTGCAGCGCCCGGGGACCAACTCCAGTTTGATTGCCAGTGCCTTGGTTAGGGGCACTGACGGGAGTATCAACCCTAACATACTGTACATTAGAGGGTGACACGGGAGTGGTTTTTCGCTCACGTTCCATCCAACTCCCACAGAAATATTCCCATACTGTCCCAATCCCAGGCAAAAAAATAATCTTGTCCCATCCCACTCCCGTCTCCCGGTAGAATGACTCCCGTCCCATTTTTAATTTAGAATGACCCCCCCCCCCCCCCCCCCGGTGGGGTTAGTCTTTAGGCAATGCAATGACAGATTTTTTTTCTCCCCATCCTTATTTTTGTTTACTTTGTGTTCCACTACAGGTTTCATTCAAACCATTTGGCAGGACACAACAGTTCTGTGGTAATATAGGGAGGGAAACATTTCCTTAATAAAGGAAAAAAAAATGCTATATCACTATAGGGCACAAAACATAAATAACACATTGGCCTGGAGTCCCTATACTTTTTCTACTGTCTAGGGCAGTGGTTCTCAAATGGGGGTCCGCGGACCCCCAGGGGTCCGTGGCACTTTGCCAGGGGGTCCGCGAAAAGTTTTCAAGTAAATTTTTTTTTTTTTTTTTTTTAATAAAATGCTACATGTTACTTATTCCTTCTCAAACTACTTCCTACATGGTGCTAGTCTATCAAAATATCTTGGCTGTCATTGATTGTGTTGCATAGTGGTTTTCTGTACTGTTGACAAATTGTGATATTGTAAGTCGCTTTGGATAAAACAAAAGTGTCTGCTAAATGACGTAATGTAAATGTAATGTACCGGTAATAAAAATTTTTTTTTTTTTTTTTTTTGCAAAATCTTCATAGTTCAACGAAAATAGTTTATGCTTTAAATCTAAAATGGTTCATGGATTACATTCTAATAACAAACCTATCAAATTAAAAGTCAAGCACGTTACCGTGGAAACAATTAAGCTTAGCCCAAAATCACAAATCAGAATGAGGGGGTCCCCGGTATATTTTCTATCTTGTAAGGGGTCCTTGGCTGAAAAACATTTGGGAACCTCTGGTCTAGGGCCAGCTGCTACCAGTCTAGTAAAAAAATACAGTAGGCTACATGGGTCACACCCGCTAGACTTTTTTTCTGGCAGCCAATATAGACGGCCATATAGAATATCTACATGTATACCGGCCACTTTGAATAGAAAATAGCCTACATTTAAACAGCAATAAAACAAAAACACAAATGTCTCTTTGCATCCTATCCCGTTAAATTAAATAACTTGAAAATAAGCTAAAGGAAGAAGCAGTTATTATAGCTGAGGCAATATTGTTTTTTTTCCTTACCGCACAAATGAGTGAAGCCATCCAAATCGCCGCGATATAAAAAAAAAAACCTGAGGTTATAAAATAATAGTTTCCTAAATAAACATTTCGAATCAATTTATTTCTCTGTAGTCTATTGTTTATAGCCTCTAGTCTATCTTTATTCCAGTGATGTCATTAAGAACCCGACTTTGCAGCAAGAATATTTAATTGGTCGGCATTCAACAGGCATGCATGTCATTCTCGGCAAGGACGCTTTCATTATTGAAACACAGACGCTCCATCCTGGACATTGCCTTGATGGAAAAAAACAACGCAGCTAAAAGTAATAACGTAACTGTCAGGACACTGGAGAGGTGCGCGCGGCTTGAATCTCCACGCAATATGCACCTCCTGCACTCGCTCTTGGCTCCTGTTTGGCTTTATTTGTGGTAAGCATTTTGATTCAGCTCCTCATATCATACGAGCGATTTTTACCTCCGCTAAATTGACAACTATGTCGGGCCAATCAATCAATCAATCAATCAAACGCTTGCACTTGGTACCTGACTGCGTTTACTTTCATTCCAAATAGGCTAATCATTTCCGTCAGAACTGTGGTGTTGTGATTGCAAAATAGCCTATATGGTTGGAAAAAACCTTTCTTAAAAAAAAAAAAAAAAAAAAAAATGTAATTAAATTAAATTAAAAAGCATATAGGCTATAAAAACTGGTCTATTGTCATGATTCCCGCTCCCGCCCGCTCCCGTTGACTTTTCCCCCGTCCCTTCCCAATCACGTGATGAACAGTGAAATGACTCCCATCCCACGGGAATCCCCCAAAAATGTCAGCCTCTACTGTACACATCTTTAATGGTGGGAGAACACGCAAACTCCGATGGACCGGGCTTCAAACCCGGGACCTTCTTGCTGTGAGGGCAACAGTGGTAACCACTGATCCACCGCGCCGGCAGTAAAAGTATACAAGTTATTTAGGAAATGTAGTGGCGTAAAAAAAAGTGAAAGTTGACAGAAATACTCAAGTTGCAGATACTCCTAAAACTACTTCAGTACTGTAGGGAGTATTATCACTTTGTTACATTTACACCACTGTCTCCGTCTTCTGGCCGGGTTGTGTCGTGGCCTGTAGAAGTGCTCAGAGGTCAGTAGAGATGGTACAGCTTTCACATGGCCCCGAGGTCCTGACCCCCACCCCCCCCACCCCACCTCCCCTCCTTCCAGCGGAGGACCGAGCCCCTTTGAGCCGAGCCCTCAACCCCCCGCCGGGAGCGCCCCTTCAGCACATTAATAGTGGCACTGGAACTAATTGCCCAACCTTAGATGTGCTTGAGACCCAGATTGCCTCAGCTGCCAGTGCGCCACAAACCCCCCCAACACTCCACCCCGAACAGAAGAAAACCTTCAAAAGAGGCATTGCAAAATTGCTGCTTTCTATACCCAATCCTCTCCCGCTCGCTCTGTGGTGAAATGCGGCCCTTTTCATTGACTGTTGTTTCCCCCCCCCTGCTTTGTGAGTAGCTGCATTACTGTAAATGCACATTCACTAGAGCTTCTTTTTTTTTTTTTACTTCGCCCTCCCTTCCCTTCTTCTCCGTCAGGCGCTCTCTCTCGAATGTTTGGGCTCGATTTTCTGACTCCGAAAATTACTCGCTCTGCTCCTCGCCAAGACCCTTCCCACACGCGTGCCATCATCACCGCCATTTTGTCGCTGAACCCGTCGGGCTCGGGTAAAAAGAAGAAGCGTCAAATCGCTTTTGTTATTCGTATTCCGTGCTTATTGGAAATCCTTTGCGTCATTCTCAAATATTTTCCTTTCACCCCCGTGAGCTTTGAACTGTAAATTGTAGTACGGGTGTAAAGTGATGTCTGGCACCAGACTGTTGCTGTTCACACTGTCACGTCTGCCGTCTCCCCTGCTGTACTCAGCGTCACCCCAGTTCAAAGAGAGCTCTGGAAGAAAGGGAAGGGAGCTGAGAGGCCGTTTATGATTTTATTGGGCTGTGGGACGCATTGTTGCAAAGGTGTTAGACCGTTTCTCCCTCTTCTGCCTCTACTCGCTGTGTGGCTGCATGTGGCTGTTTGTGCATGTGTGCATATATTCACTCGGCATTTTCTTATACAGTAGTTGGGTTTCCATCCAAATGTATCACCAATTTTCACAGAATTTTCAGAAAATCAGCAAATGAAAATGGGAAAATAATGCACGTTTCCATCCACTACTGTTATGTGAATATTAGGAGTTGATATGTGCCATTGTATTGCAGACAGCGACCGAGCTCTATGAAAAACATCTATTCATTTAAAGTTTCTTGATTAGCCACAAAGCTACACCATAAAATGGATTACCAGGCAGCCACTCTTCCATTCGGCATAATCCAAGGAGCAGTTACTGCAAGTGAATAAAATGTCAATTCTAGAAGTGAGTCGCCTGTTAATCCCGCGGTCTTCTTCCGTTAAAACACTCCGTCCATGTGGGACAAGGAAAACACTACTGCGCAGAACCTATGGGTCCAGCCAGGGAGTATTAGCAGTCAAAACTTTTTCGGCACATGCGCCGGGTGAGCAACTTTCATTGGAATGAATGGGCCGCTATCTATCCCTAATTGAGCCTACTACATCCATGGAGCTGATAGAGCAACACACTTGGTACCCCGGGGGAACAAATGAAGGAAATCATCACCTTTTGGAGGAAACTGGAGAGGCGGCTCCAGGAGTAAAAACAATGCCCTGATGCAAGACACACTGTTATAGTCCCATCTCAGATGCTCACTTTCCTCAAGCAGATTGTGAGAATTGCGGTCCATTTTTTTTTTAAATCTGACATGAACTGATTTCTTTTCAACGAAAACTCGCATTACACATGCAGTCTTAATAAACCCATTAGCAGCCATGGAAAGAGTGGTAACACTTTTATGGGGAGGGGGGCTCTTGTCCAAAAATACCTCATTTACTGTTTTGTAATTAATTCAATGAGCTCTTAAAGATGGCAGTTAAAGTAGAGGAGAGTATAGCGGAGTGCCCATGTACACTGTCCATGCCACAGATATTAAAAGTTCAAACGCTGATAGAATCAGACTAGGCTTGGGCAATATCAATATCATGTCACGATACTGCCAAAATATTGCAATATATTATTATTATTTTATTGTTATTATTATTATTATTGTTATTATTATATTATTATTATTAATAATATTATTGTTATTATTATTATTATTATGATTATGTTCTTCCAAATCAAATTTCTAGGCTATAATTATTGTGCTTGCTGACAAGCAAGGCACAATCTTGAAATCCCACATACTTATTATTATACTTCTTGCTATCCACTTTTTCTACGAGTAATAACTCCCCCAATTTTTGCGCCACATAGACATGCCAGACCTCAAAATGACCGGCTTATTGAGGACAGGTGTGCTATGACTTTGCTAAGGGTTTGTGAAAGCGGTTTGGCCGCAATTCGCCATTAAGCGCCATTTTTTCCCCCATTGACTTGCATGGGGTTTGGAAAAATCTTGCAAAATCTTGCAGTAAATTAGCTGTCATTCACAAACCATAACAGCTAGAGCTACGAAACTTGGTAGGGAGGTGCACGGAGGGGTCTTTTACTATCCCCGAAAGAATTGCACCAATTGACCAGATGGTGGCGCTATAACAGCCCTCCTTACCTTTTGGTCCATAACTTTTGACCCGTAGGGTCTATCATCAAAATTCTTTTTTCCCTGCATTCCTTGGGTCGTCCCGCATCTACTCAACTAGGCCACGCCCATTTCCGTCTGACTAGATTTTCCGCCATTTTGCATTTTGTCCAAAACCGTTTTTTTGCCATTTCTCCTTGAAATTTTGTCTAATCTTCACCAAACCAACGCACACATCATGTGGGGACTGTCCTGCACAACACTGATTTGGAAGTTTTTGAAAAAAAACGCACCGTTGCGATATAATCCACTTCCAAAGTTCGGTGGGTGGGGCCTATTTCACAAAAATCGTCCGATGCTAACCAAACTTGGTACAGGTGTGGACAGATGTACTCTGAGCCTATAGGAGAAGTATTTTGTCATTTAGCCTTTAGGGGGCGCTATAGCAGCATTCAGTGCCTGTCCCTTCTAAATGGTTTTATTTTGAAGGGCGGCAGGAAGTGCGGATTCATTCTCATTATGGCCAGCCTTCCTTCTTGTATGACACTTGACACTTGTCGCACGCACGCTATTATACAGACAACAGACACACCTATGCTTGTATCTCAGTGGGTATATCACTCATGGTCTCACTCTCATTTGCATACTGTATGTTTTCAGCAGCTCCAACTCTTCTCTGTTAAAAACCAAATGCTAAAAGTGTACTGGAAACAGGAATCCGGTGAGATTTGACCAGATAAATAGAGCTAAAGAGCAACTCTGAGCAGCAGCGTTGCATGTTGGGTAGAGCAGTGTTGCATCTTGGGTAGAGAGAATGATATACACTTGTCGCCAACCATGGGAGGCCTGTCTGTTCTGTTAGCTGCTGTGTTAATGTAGCATGGTAACATGTCCAGAAAACAATGAATGAACAAAATGAACTGAACCCATGGGTAAGTGTCACCACTTTGTGGTTGTTCATTTTATACAGCCAGCTGGGTTTGAAAACATAATGGAAGAGATAGCCTAGTGTGAATAGCCTAGTGTGAATGGAGGCTGTTAGCCACAACAACTGTGCCTTATAGGCTAACCTCAGCCAGCCAAAACAAACACCTTGTCCCCCTGGCGTTAGGACACACTGTTCATCAATGTTTGGGACTAGTTGCAACAAGCTAATTGAGCTAATGCTAGCGTTAGGCCAGCGTTTCTCAACTGGTGGGTAGCGTCGCGGGGCCGTTTTGATTGGGTCGCGGACATTTACAGTACAGTACTTTTTATTTTATTTTTTATTTTATTTTTTATTTATTTTTTATTCTGATTATTGAAACTGGATTAGCCTGACCAGTTTCACTTGTTTAACAAGCTGAAGCATATGCTCTGCCTGTAATTCAAGAGAAGTCTGCCTTTTCATTTCATATTTAATTTGAGTTCAATTCAGATGATTGAAACTGGATTAGCATGGCCCCAGTTTAATTAAAAGTTATGACCAGTTTAACTAAAAAGCATATAGCCTGCCTGTGATTCAAGAAAAGTCTGCCTTTTATTTCATACAGTTCAAATAAGACTTTCTGACCATGACCAGTTTGACTTGTTTAAATTTAAAAACATATAGGCCTGTAATTCAAGTCTGCCTTATTTCAATTGGTTTTTAGCCGTAGTTGCACTTCTGTTGCACTTTTTTGTTCATTTGACAGTGCATGAAGGCATTGTGTATTAAATAAATGCGCTATTTTTTGTGCAATAAATTTGAGTGGTTTAAAAAAAAATCTGAAATTTGGGTCGCGACTTCATGACAAGGAAAATAGTGGGTCCTGAGGCTACACCAGTTGAGAACCACTGCGTTAGGCGTTAGTTAGCATGCTACCCAAGCAGCTTCTCTGGCTGACTGGACACATGACAACCGATCAGCAACTCTGTAACAAAACTAAAAGGGTAACATTACTTTGGTGACCAGGGACTATTATCAGTACATTTGACTTCTTACACTAACATAATGGAAGATAGCCTACATTAGTTACTGGCTGATTAGATGCAGCCATTGATAGCTTTTCACTTGTGTGTTTGCAGCTCTGGTAAGCCTGCTAGTTTTGTAAACAGTTGTTGTCGCAACCATAAACATGAATGACACTACAAGGAATACTACTTCTCTGGAGGTTATCATGTCCTATTTTCCTTGAGACAGTTGGAGACATTTACAATACATGGTAATTATTGATGCTGTAGTTTGCAGGTAATGTAGTTTTAGATTGCAGAGATTGGGCCAGCCTTTTGTGTCTCTCTAGTAGGCTACAACCAGTCTGACTTCCCCACCTACCAAGTACTTCTACTCCAAAGTCCTTTTACTCACATAGGCACCCCCATAACTACTTAGTCCCCCTAGGTCCATGGGCAGGGACTTTGGAAGCCAGGCGGTGCATGGCGAGGACAGCAAGCACAATTACATTTTCGTTAGGAAATGTAGACATTCTAGTTATTATTAACAGCCTACATTTTTTATTTTTGCTATTCAAGCATTGGAGGATATTCAGTATTGTGGAAAATATCCTAACATTGTGGAAAATATCGTGCTATTTCATGGATATCGTGGCATTTCACCAGCTGTTGTCATATCCCCATAGACCGTATAAAATATGGACTTAGCCACCGTGAGGTCGCCAACCATTGGTTTGTAGACATTTTGATGGGCGCCCTTTTGGGTATTTGGAGCCCAGAAGCAGCTCGTGCGAGACCAGGGGGTTTCCCACAGAGCCGTAGTAGCACCGCCTGCTATTGGTCCGTGATCGGTGAGCAAGCTGCGCAATCACTGGACACTGGCCAGTGGGCAGCCTTCTGGCCATTTGAAAGAATGCAGGTTTTAAGTTACTTACCCATTGACTTCTTCATTTTTCAGAAGCAGAGGTTTCCCCTTGCATATCCCGAGCCAGACATATCTGTCTCTGTCAAACATTCAAAGCCCCTCTTGCTTTTTCTAGGACAGCCTCTGCCCATTGAGATCCATCAGCTCTACATGCTTCTCTCTATGTAATACGGCATCTCATACTTCACTGGCTACATTTGCATGGCGGCCAAATCATCCATCAAAACAGCACACATTTCTTCTTCCTCCTCTTCGTCTAAATAGACTCCTCCAACAGGAGTAGAGCAGTGGCTCCTCCACTGGCCCTATTTTAATGCAGCAGCCCCAGCTACTTTGTAACGCAGTCGCCCAGTCGGCCCGATAATCCTCCGTGGAAATGCAGCCGCTGACAGATGTGGGCACGGCTATCAAGAGTTACAGTGCACGATAAGAAAGAGTGAACTTTATCCCCTTGCGGCAACAATGCAGCGATGTAGCCCCGCTGTAGCTGTTATTATACTGTATGATCAAACATCTTGCACACTACGATGGACCAGTTCTAATGCTGTCACCGTGCAATTCAAATCGCCATTCACTGCTGAGGTGGAAGTCTTTTATTCTACTCCCTGTGTAACAGGTGTAATTGCAAAGCTAATGGACTGAATCTGTCATGTGACACACGTCGGACACACCTAATCTGTCGTGTGACATGACATGTCAAACAGGCTGAATCTGTCATGTGACATGTCAAACAGGCTGAATCTGTCATGTGCAGGGTTTTTCCTGCATAGACAATAAAGAGGCGGCAGCCTCCGCCTGCAGCTCTCGGAGGCTCTCTGACAGCTGAAAACACTTCCATACTCGCTGGATTTGTGTTAGTAAATGCAGATGTGGCATTAACGCTACACGACGTGTTGCCGGAGTGGCGCTGTATCGTAATCAGCCCACAGTGCACTGGAGAAGGCTCTGCTTAAACGGCCCACGAGTAAGAAAGGAGCGGAGTGAAGTCAAACGTATAGAGAGGCAAAGTGGCCGCCCACTTCCTGCTTCAGCACTGTACCAGAGATTTTCATCCGCCATTTATTTTCCCATAGACATTTTGTGAAATGCTTATAAGGATAGTTTTACTTGTTCAAACCAAACTGTGAAACAGGAGAGACCACATAACATTTCACTCGGACCAAAACGTTAAAAAAAAATGCGGTTTTAAAGAAAACATTTTTTTTAAGGTAAAGGGAAGGGAAAGTACCGTAAATGGCGTATAAAGTGCTGAAGCAGGAAGTAGGCGGTCACTTTGCATCTCTATTGCAGTAGCAGCTTAAATACAACATCCATGTGCGGTGGGTGGTTCGATTATGAGTTGATTTCACGCTATGTTGTTAGTTGGTGAGACGCAATGCTGCAAAGTAAATAAACAACGTCCTCATCTTTTACTCTCCTGACAACGAGCTTGGCATAACCTCACTCGTTTGTTACATTAGCTAACTAGCTAAACCACATAGCCGATCAACCTAGGGGATGGTAATGCTGACGCAGCTCTGGTGGTGCGTTCAGGGTCAGTCTGAAATACCAGCTACGGTGAGTTCACTGAGGTGTGAGAGAGTAAATGACTCATCTTAAAAATTCCCTTCTTAAATAAAATGTTCTTTCCTCTATCATAGATGGTTGCTTCTTCATTTAACTGGTTGGCGATTGACTGACAACATACATTACAGATATTATTTAGGTATTTATTTATTTTTTATTGATTCTTTATTTTCTCAGCGTTCATTTCTAGAATAGGCTACATGCACAACTTTTTTACTTCCTGAAATTAGTACAGCTTCTTTATTTGCTGTCCTACACTATTGGATGAACTGATTAATCAGGTGTGCCTGATCATTGTTGTGACTGCAGCACACCTGACATTAATCAGTTCATCCAATAGTGGTGACAGGAAATAAAGAAGCTGTACTAATTTCAGGAAGTAGTGGAGTTGTGCATGTAGCCCATTGACAATTAGCCTCGACGCGAGACTCAGCCTTCATTCTTCATTCTGAGTCTCGCAGTAGCAGCCCCAGAGGCAGTTGCGGTCCCCACTTCCTTCAAATTTCACTAACGTACCAATCACAATGAAACAGTACATACCTTCTGCACAAAGTTATCTTGTGAGCATGTGCACAAAATGTGTCTATTGCCAGCGTCAACAGCCAGGCAAACCAAATGAGACGGTATCTTTTGTTGCATGTAAACGAGCTTTGAAAGCAAAATACATGCCAGAATAAAGAAAAAACACTGCACTGATTAGGGTTTGATCAGTCCATGAACTAATCACATGATCAAATTTCCAGCTGATTGGGGCTTGTTGCCATCCAGAAATGGCCAAACATGAGTGTGCGTGGTCGTCGAGAGCCTACTTGATGCGTTAGGACTGCGGGAGTGCGTAAACTCCGCACAAGGTGAATTAACCTCTCATTTCATGTTAATCTCATCATGAGTGCCTGGCAACACTCGCTAATAGTGCCTGAGTAACAAAATCACATTGTGTCATCCTTCTTCTCTGATTTATCCCAAGTGGCTCTTACTGTATGTTCACAAGCTTTCCGATGGAACACTCCACCTGCAGGCAGCAGCTAATAGACGTATTTTATGTTTGCAAACATTGATTACGTATTCTGTGGGCGGTGCCGAACTGGTTGCAGAAAGTGACAGATGTCACTAGAAATAAGGAAGATCCGGATGCCTTCTCCACGTATTTTAAAGGGCTGCCAGCAACAGACACGTTACTAAGCTAACTCTTTCAATGGGGTGACGTTTCTTGAGAACCGTACTCACTGTCAGGATGTGTCCAGGATCCAACTACATCGCCAGAGTTACAGTGCCGAACATCTTCATATTCCTTCCTAGTTGGAAAGCCCAGTGAACCAAGATTGCCTCTATTTCAGTTAATGCAAAATAAGAAACCTGAACTATTTTGGTCAGGAGATGATGCTACGTTGGAATGGCTATTCAGAGATGAAGTCTTCAGTTTGGCCAAGTTTATTGGGAGTGCTTGGAAACTCAGAATGGAGAAGTTGTTGATCTGAATATACGACTCTGTCTTGTCTTGTTTATGTTTGAGCTTTTTCTAACTTCTTTGTTAATTTGTTTGTATTGTTGAACTTGAATGATTTGTGTCTTGTAAGCCCAGACGGGCTGGGCACCATGAATATGGTGCATGACACAGAAATGAAATTTATCTATCTACCCAGTGTCTATACGGCACAAGACTTCTTTTTCCCGTATTCTGGGGATCTCTTTAGTTTAGGTTTCACTTGTTTCCTCAGATTTTCTGCGACCACGATGCGTGCGCAACTGTAGTGACGTGAGGTCCACTCCAAATTTGTCTATACAGTTTAAAGCCTTTATTTTTACCTCAGTGTGGGATGCCATGTGAAAGGCTTGAACTTGTTGCCTCTCGCACTATCTTCCTTTTAAGCATTTTTGTGTTTTTGTTTTTGTTTGTTTTTTGTTTGTGGTGGGAGCCTGATCCAACCTCAATCCAACTCAACTGCAGAAAGAATTGCACATTTTTGGATGAAACCAGCTCCCATAGCCAGCTGCACTGTGCGTCGAGCATTTATTTATTTATATTGTCTCGAAATGTCCATATTTAATGATTTACTTTTTAAATTCTTGACAGCTGTCCATTATGCATAATCATCTAGATCAGTGGTTCCCAAACTTGGGGTCGTCTGGAATTCAAATGGTCTCCCCTGGAGAAAGGGGAAAAAATATTATTATTACGGTATTTTACACCACACAATTTAAAACTACCAAAGAGCATTCGGGCCACGTGAAATATTCATGTGAGTTCTGAGTTTACTGTCCAAATTCTGAGGAAAAAAAGGGAAAGAGTGAAAATTCTAAGAAAAATGTCAGAATTGTGAGATTAATGTCAGAATTGTGAGATTAAAGTCAGAATTCTCAGATTAAAGTCAGCATTCTGATTTTAATGTCAGAATTCGGACAAAAAAGTCAGAATTCGGAGTGTAATGTCAGAATTCGGAGAGTAAAGTTAGAAAAAATCTGAAGACTTCTGAGATTAAAGTGAGAATTCTGAGTTTAATGTTAGAATTTTAAGCAAAAAAGTGAGAATTCTGATATTAGACGGTGGACCCCAGTCTAGAATTCTGACTTTATTCTGACATTCTAACCCTAACCCCAGTCTGGGGTTAGACATCCTTATAATTTCTAGGGATGGGGCCGATCCGATCCAATATCGGTATCGGGTGCCGATATTGGCACTAATTCACGGATCGGATCGGATTTTATTTTGCAATTCCAGCGCGGGCTGCACAGGGGGGCGCTGGCCGTAATTTGCCCATGTATAATAGTATCCTTCTTTGCCTTGTATATTTTCTTAATTTTGTCTGCTTTTTGCAAGGTATATTTAAAAAAAAAATCTTTAATTGGCCAAATCTTTGCCTATACTGTATATTCAAGAAAAATATTGGTATCGGCATAATATCGGTATCGGCAGATATCCAAATTCAGGTATCAGAATCGGATCGGAAGTGAAAAAAGTGGATCGGTGCAGCCCTAATAATTTCGGCCATCCAAAAAACCTCTGGGAATGTTTTTTGTCATCCCGGGAGAATGACCAGAGTCTCCTGGCCAGTCTGGGAGGGCTGGCAGCAACCAACCCTATCTGGACCGTTTGATTTTTTGGCTAGTGTGAACCCAACCAGCTGAACAATGAAACAATGTATCTTTCTCACATCCAGTGAGAAGCAAAGAAGCGGACTATGAGGTCAGAATCAGAATCAGAATCAGAAAGACTTTAATGATCCCCGGGGAGCAATTGGGACAAGTTACAGTAGCTCGCTCACAGAACACACATAGCATAAAATAAACAGTAGTAAATGCAATATTAAGCAAAATAAGCAGAAGAACACAACATAGCATAGAATAACAGTAGTAAATGCGATAGAAGCAAAAATAAGTAGAATGTCTAAGTAAGCAAAATACAAAATACATAGAGTAAGTATACATTCCGTGTCAATTATCATTATTGCACCCTGGACTTATATTAAGTCGGCTTGCCCTATACGTTACACGTGGCTCAGCCAGGCACAGTTAACCTATCGGCTGGCTCAGTCTCGTCTCCGAGGTGCTCTTTTAAGAGAGGCATTAAATAGACCAATGGCCACAGGCAGGAATAATTTCCTGTGCCTCTCCGTATTGCTTCTGATTCTGACATGAACACTTGAATCATTAGGGTAATTTAATCCAATGCATTTGTTGAGACTGACAAGAAGGCTGTGTGTGGAGTCGTCCACTCCTGGCTTTAGAGCAGAAAAACATGCTCCGTCCATCATTGTGCAGAGGCAAAATGTCAGAGGCTGTTTTGAAAGGCTGTGAATAAGAGCTCTGGACTCTGCTCAGACAAGCATGTGACCTCATAGACAGTGGAGTCATTATTGCTGAAGAAGAGTACGCTGCACTATATAAAACTAGTGAAATTATAGTTGATAACTTCAACACTGAATTTGCTCTCGCAGCTCCAGTTTCCCCAGACTGCTTTGTCACGACCAAATCAACCCCCTTCCCCTTTCCACCTCTGTCATGCAGCAACAGCCAAGCTTGCTGCTATTTGACTTCCTCTGTTTTCTGCTGCTCAGTAAGGATGCAGGCAGGATGATCTGGGCACGTCATCGGTAATGTCGTCCATAGAGGCTTTCAAATGAAATTTGCGCATCGGCATTTCTGCCGACATGACAGGCTGGTGAAGTGATGCTTTAATTATGCCCAAATGCTTGATGATGCTTGATTAAATACTTTGTTTTCTTTGAAAGAAAATGTTACATAAATGAAACTGGAGACCAACACCAGCCGTGACACCCGTGTGCGTGTGCGTGTGTGGGGGGGGATGGGGGGCTACCTTCATTTGTATGTCAACTACACACCTGTAAGGTTTCGTGACTGCATCTTACACGGTTTTGATGCTATCGTGTTCGCTAAATCCTGGTGGGGCCGATGTGCGGGGGCCTTGCTTGGATCACGCCCATTTTCGAAAAGGTGAAAACAACAGCCCCGCTGGCATGGCTGGTAAATAAATATTACATGTTTTACATAACCTAAGTTGAAGTAGTTTTCTTATTTTTGCCCAGTGAATGTGTACATTTTGAAAAGCGTTGTATTTATGTCTGCATCTGCCAGTGGGTCATCACGATAAGAGTACATGAGAGAGTTGATTTTTCTTTGTTTTGGCATCGGCAATTGGCCTATCGTATAGGGTTGTGCGATATACCCGAAATTCCCATCGTGATTGTTTCACAGTCAAACATCGTGATTGACGATAGCATCGTCATCCGCCGCTGCAATGCACGTTAAAAGCAGGACAGCTGAGCTCTTCATGAGACCGACAGGCAGGCTACTACTGCACAGAGCCAGGCGACTCAAGCAGTAGCAGCAGCGGCAGCTACTGCTGTAAC
Source organism: Poromitra crassiceps (assembly GCF_964638095.1). Classification (NCBI taxonomy): domain Eukaryota; kingdom Metazoa; phylum Chordata; class Actinopteri; order Beryciformes; family Melamphaidae; genus Poromitra; species Poromitra crassiceps. The sequence continues at coordinate 79,907,265 of NC_139623.1, read as the reverse complement.
GGCTAGCAGTAGCTGCCGCTGCTGTATTTCTCTCTCAACTCTCTCCAGTCTCCTCAACTCTCTCTCATTAGGTTCAAAAGCCCACACGAATCTAACGTTATATCCGCCAGTAATTCTGTCAAGTTTTCTGCCAGCTAGTTAAATTCAACACACACACACACACACACACACACACACACACACACACTTTGTTGGTCAGGATCTGTAACATTAACGTTATTTGTTTTGCGCCGTTCAATATTGCTGGTAGTGCTGTATCGTATGTAATGGAGCAACTTCAACTTTCACTTGAACTTTCACACCTGAAAGCTACGCTAAAGCTTGGTTCACACCGACGACCCAAGCCTTGCCTATGCCTTGCCTTTACCCACGCTTTTTAATAGGCGTCCGTTTTAGTCAACGAGGCTGTGTACACCGGCCGCCTGAGCGTGAACCCTGCGTGTACCCACGCCTTGCCTGTGCCTTGCCGATTTTATCGAATAGGCGTGAGTTCTATTTTGAAGCCGACAAGGCGCGTGCAGGCAGGCTTTTCTGTCAAGCCATGAAAGAAAAACGCGACAATATCCGTGGGAAATGGCAAATTCAACTGAATTTCAAAATAAAATGGAGTTACAACAGTGTTGAGCAGAGAGAGAGAAAGAGAGAGAGAGATTGACGGGTGGCTATCACGTGGGGCTTTCTCCCCGTCGGCAAACAAATCTTCATGAGAGAGAATAGCGACCGAAGAAGCAAGATGGACAATGTTGTTGTGCCAGCACATATTCTTGCAAGATTACCTCTCTAAAATGTCCGACTATAGTCAGACCTGGTTATACATATCCAGCATCAATAGAACATTAAATATATCAGATTTATTTTACCTAGAGGCTACCCATGACAATTCTGGACAACACGTGAAAAAATACAGTCGGGAGAGAGGAGAGGCGCTTGTGACTCGGCTCCAGGTTCGGCGTGCAAAAGGCGTGCGGTGTGATCGCAAAAGCGTGTAACAGGTTCACGCCCAGCTCGGCGTAGGCGTGGGTTGAGGCAAGGCATAGATTGTCTGTGTGAACGAAGCGTAATACTTCCAGTCTATCGAGCTGAATTCACCGTAGGTTTTATTACGACATCGATGCAGCTGTGCCGCCATGCCGCATGAACCAATTAAGGTGGTAGAACGTCGTGCTCCCCCATCCCCATTTTGTAACAAAGCTAATTAAAAATGGCGTGTTTTCTCTGACATGGCCAGTGCCAGTCACAGTGGTGACTTTGTGTGGCAGCGAGCAGGATGCTGCCAACAGCACTCGCTCCAGCATCAGAGACTATTGGAAAGAAGGCTGATTTCCTAACGCCTCGAAAGAACACCGGGGAACAATCAAGGCCGTGTTTATTAAAACACAGAGAGGCGGACTTGCCGCCAAAAGGCTCGCTCAGCCCAACGCAATGCATCCGGCCGTCATTTTAATAAAATGATACAGTGACTGCATCCACATGGGCACTTTGTTTTTACGGCCTTTTGGAGTTAATCCCCCTCTCTAATCAATTCCTTTTTGTTTTGTGCTCAAGAATAAACAAGGCTGGACGTGAAACACCGCCCAAGAGATATTTGACAAGAAAAGAAAGTGTGTGTGTGCATGCGTGCGTGCGACTCACTTCTTTGACTTAAGTAAAAGTAGCAATATCACAGTGGGAAAAGACTGTTACAACTAATATAGTCCTGCATTCAAAATCTGACTTAAGTCAAAGTGCAAAAGTATTGGCATCAAAAATATACTTAAAGTAGCAAAAGTAAAAATACTCGTTAATATGCGGGATGGCCCATTTCAGAATGATATTTATCATGTAATTGGACTATAATTATTGATGCATGAATGTGTTCATCACTTTAATGTTGCAGCTGGTAAAGGTGGAGCTCATTTTAATGACTGTATATACTGCTGGGTAGATTAACCTATCAAAATATATCACAATTTATTAGTTGATTTATAATTTGTATTAATTAATCTAAATCTGCAAAAGTAACTAGTAGCTAAAGCTGTTATATACCGTAAAATACCAATTAGAAGCCGACTTCCAAATTGCCGCGGGTCCCATATTTAAGCCGGGTCTGGATACATATTTTGTACATAAAAGCAGGTCCCAATTTGACGCCCGGTTAGTTTTTTCAATGTTTTCTTTTTACCTTTGCGACATCCTGTTGAATGCATCTCCCAAACACAACGAAGAAGAAAAATCGGATGAAGAAGACGAACAACGAGGAAACGAGGAAGGAAAAAAAACACATGCACGAAACTTGCTGATCAAAATTTGTTTTCCATCAACATCTGATGATTCTGAAAATTGTGTAGGCATTTCCTGAAGATTTTTATACACTAAAACCGACATCTCTGGTGTAATAATTATTTTGAGAAATGTGCCTATGGTATGTTTCCCTGCCAGCGGGCATAGAAGTCGGCTTCTAATTGGTATTTCACGGCACTTTCACATGTGCGCTACTGAAGAGGGTAGGCTCCGTGAGTGATGAACTTTTTAAAAATTCGTTTTCCAGCAACACCTGACAGTTATGAAAATTGTGTAGGCATTTTCTGAAGATTTTTGTAGGCCTACAAATCCGACATCTCTGATTGAGAAATGTGAGTACGGTATGATAGGCTATAATGTTTCCCCTGCCAGCGGAGGAGGAGGCAGCGCATGCAATGCTCTGCTGCGCTGAGAGGGAGGCGCGGCTCTCCCCATAGACAAGCAATCGTGTGGGGGGCTGTAGCCAACTGATTAAAATAAATGGTTTAAATAAACAATTTCATACTATTTACAATCTTTGCTGAGCAATATTTTTGTACAAAAATAATTAAAGCAGGTCCCAAACTGCCGCAGGTCCCATATTGACGCGGGGTCTGGCTACATATTTTGTCAATTAACGCCCGGGCTAATAATTGGTATTTTACGGTATAAATGTAGTGGAGTAGAAAGTACAACATTACATTCCAGCACGAGTGCGTGCGTGGCCACTTCCTGCGACAGAAACGTGGCGGTGCAGTGGTAGGTCGGCTGACACGAGTGCAGACTGGAAATAAGGAAGTGATAGTGACATGAAGGAAGAGCTTCCAGTGCTGTTTGGAATTACTCACATGAGCTCCTTGTATTCTTAGCAGGGCGTTTTGCACGCCATCGGGTTCACTACAGTGCATCGGGCATCTTATACAGCAATCGAGAGGGAGTTTGGAGTTTTCAAGGCGATTAAAATGACTTATGTTTATGAATGCGACCTCTAGTGGTTGTGCGAGTAAGTGCATGCGTGCAGTGCAGAAGTAGCGGCGACCCTCTGCCGTCTTTAATGTAACAATGTCTGATATTGAAATAACTCGCTGACAAGAGGGACGGGATTGACGGACCGGGAACTTCATCTTTCAAGAGAGGTGGGTTCGCGCCCCGATCACGTGTTCTGTTTTTAACCGTAACCCAAACCTTAACCTTAACCAAGTTGTTTTAAGCACAATTGTCCACCAGCTGCGGTACGACTCGGCGTGACTCCAGTAGTAGATGGCAACACATGTTCTCTTTTTGCATGCGCCTTGACAAGATTACATTGCGCCATACCGTACCTGGTGGGACATTAGTCTTTAGTTGCCTAAAACCCAACCAAGTTGTTTTACTTGCCTAAACCTATAAGCAGAAAACACAGCACCGTTTTCAACCAGGAAATACGGCACCGCCAATCCCAGTGAGCCTCTTCCCCCTGTTGCCAAGGCGCTGGTGATGATGACTACGACACGGGGACACTCACTCTCATGTGTTATTTTGGGACTGATTGTAAATGGACTTCTCGTTGTCCGGCTACGAGGACGACGTGCTGTAAACTGTGGACTGGGAGCTCTTACCTGCACAGAGGAGTGCGATTGCAGCCTTGAGATCCAGGCAAGATAGAACGTGTGCTGTGCGGTGTTCAGTGTTGAGTTTCCCATTGGACATTGTCAGTGACTGGTCGAACCATCCCGACCAGTTTCCCCAAACAAATGCTACTCAACAGCCACCAGCAGGAATGCCCCAGCAGCACAAAAGTCGCTCCTAAACTTAAGTGAGACGCTCCTGCTGCAAGTGAGATTTATATGACAGATGTAGTCCCTGAACGGATGCCCCCCCCCCCCCCCCCCCCCCTCCTCCCTATAAAGGGTGAGGGTGGGGCGGGGGAGGAGGGGACACCCGACTGACCAAAACGGGCCTAAACAAGACCTTGTCACCACCTGTCTCCGCCAAGACCCCTCAGCCCAAAGCTGCCCCAGCCTCACGTTAAGCAAGGAGATAAGCAAGTCGCCCAGAGCTGATACACAAACACTCTGCTTTTTAAGAGAGGAGAGTGGTGAGTGTTAGGTTGACAACACCCCCCACTCATCAACACACACACACACACACATGCATACACACACACATGCACACACACAGAGGCACAAATGCGCGCACACACACACACATACAGACTCATGCTTCCTTCAGACCTCGATTGACATATGTGGAATGGATGGCCTTTGGCGATTGCGCATTGTCTCGCGGGCCAGCTTTCGCGTCTCGGACGAAGGTCACTCGTCATGACAGCGTAAAGCTCCGGCCATTAGCGTGGTTGATGAATGACCTGGCCTACCGGTCAAGCCTTGACCTCCGTGTCCCCCCCCCCTCCCAGTCAAACTTTTCAAACCGGTACGCCTGTCGGGGAGGTGGAGAGGTGGAGCCACCATATATTCCTGTTGGTCAAGCTTTACTGTATCTATTTGCCCAGGGGCTGGTATTAGTCACACACTGTGCACGCACGCACACATGCACGCACGCACGCACACGCACACACACACACTGTACACACACACTGTGCACGCACGCACACGCACGCACGCACACACACACACACACGCACGCACGCACGCACGCACACACACACACACACACACACACACACACACACACACACACCCACACACACACAGGATGCTTTCAGACCTTATCTCTGGTGCTTTTAGGACAGCTGTTGAGTGCAAGCAGCTGACCCCTGACCTCTAGCACCACTAGCCTCCTTCCCTCCCACCCTCCACCACGGCTGCACCCATCCCTGCCTGCACCCAGCCCCCACCCCTCTGCACCCAGCCCCCACCCCTCTGCACCCAGCCCCCACCCCTCTATAAATTCCTTCCTCTTCCAGCTCTCTCTCTCTCTCTCTCTCTCTCTCTCTCTCTCTCTCTCTCTCTCTCTCTCTCTCTCTCTCTCTCTCTCTCTCTCTCTCTGCAGCAATGGACACTTTGTTGTCTGCCTGTTGTTTGTCCAAATAACACTTCTTTCCTTTGGGGACTAAACACACAAATGCCAGAAAGAAGTTACGCAACGCGGTCATTTTGTCCCTCTTTTTTCTTTTTCTTTTTTACCATAATCAAGGGATTGAGCTATCTGTCTCTACACTTTCTCTTTTGTGTACTTTTTTCTTTGTAAACCGCACCATGTGTAAGACGTTAGCATCGGCGAAGCACCAGTTGCATGAATTCCTTTTTTCCCTCTCTCTCTCTCTCTCTCTCTCTCTCTCTCTCTCTCTCTCTCTCTCCCCCTCTCTCTCCATGTGTGTTTTGAACATGTGTGCGGGCCGGGGGCTTTTAAGGTCATGCATAGGACTGACTGAGCTATAAGAGGCTCTTTATTTGGTCTGTGCATTGGCTTTTACACCTACTTACCCCCCCTTCTCTCTCTCTCTCTCTCTCTCTCTCTCTCTCTCTCTCTTTGGTTGACCACATTAAAACCATTTGCTGTCTGCAGAGAGTAGGGGAGGGGGCTTACGTTTGTGCCTAGAGGGCACTGCTGCCCTCCACATAAGGTCCTGCACACACCCAGAGGAGCTGTACAGTCAAGTCATCAGCATGCACTTTCAAGCCGAAAGGCTCACATCAATGGCCACACTTTATTTAGATAGTTACACCGTACAGAGTATTTGTTTATCTTATTTTATTTAACGTTATTGTAGATAGGGTAACTTAAATGCTGTGCTTTCTTGACATGACATTAATAAAGTACTCTATATATCCTATATATCTCTCTATCTATCTATCTCTCTATCTCTCTATCATAACATTTCAACAGTTGTCATTCAACAATTCAGCTCTTTAACTTTTATCTGTAGATTATCTGTATATGTGTCAATTCATGAACATACCTACATATTGTCAGAATAATCCAGGTGATGAGAATCCGGTGTGTGGAACGGGAACCAGAGAGAATCTGTTCAACATCTACAGACATACAGACAAAAGCGAAACAGTTGAATTGTTTAATGTCAACTAATAAGCCTAATAATTTTCTTTTTTTGCTTTGAAGCAGCCATCTTTTAGAGGAAGTAATCAAAGTGAGTACAAGTGGACCACAGACACCTTTAGCTGAATTCACCCAGTGTTTTACAGCACTCAAATATGGTATGTCTACACTATATTATATTAAATTCAATAGCTAATGCCTAAATACTTGTTGCAGTGTCATACAGTAGCGCTGTCAATTCACTCGTCACAAAAATGCAACATTTGAAAAGCGTTTTGTTTGATCATACTTTGGGGTCACAGCTAGAAATTTGTCACAAGTAAAATTTCCTTTAGCAAAGACATAGGACAGCTATTGTCAATCAAGACCAATGAACTCGCACGCACGCACACACACACACACGCACGCACACACACACACGTACTGTACACACACACACACACGTACACGCACGCACGCACACACACACACACACACACACACACACACACACGTACACACACACGTACACACACACACACACACACACACACACACACACACACACACACACACACACAGACACAGACACACACAGATTTTTGGTGTGCACACTTGAACATAATTACCCTTTTTCCTAGAGAACATTTGTGAAGTGCTGAATGAAATTGATATCAACTTATGTAGAGAGAGAGAGAGAGAGAGAGAGAGAGAGAGAGGAAAAAGCGAGGCAGAGCAAACTGCACTTGACCGCTCTTGACAATACCGCCTGCTGCCACCAAATGCACATTGATTAATTAATTAGAATCCCTTATTAGCAAATTGACTGTCTGGGCTGATGATCAAATTAAGTTTCTTTATTAGATGCAGCTGTTGCTCCATCTTTCTCTCCGCAGCATTATCTTAGCAGGCATGGTGCCCAGACCTCTCCACTCTGGTAGCCCTCACCCAGCCCCTCTCTGCACAGGGCACAGATCCTCTCAACTTCCCACCAGGGTTAACAACACCCATTTACGGACTTGGTATTGTCTTTTTTTAACCAAATATCGCTGGTCAGAATCGTTTGTTTGCCATCTTTGATTTATTAATTTCATTGTATGATTTTTAAATCTTCATTTAAAGGCTTATTGCATCCAGAGTTTCCCTACAATTCAATAGTTGTGGTGGTGGGTCACTCTGTCTTTAAGAGCTGCCACCCTAAAAGCTAGTGCCCCACATGGGGACATTTTCAGTGTCACATGCTGGCCGTCCACTTGTCAATTATGTTTTGCGATGGGACAAATTAACTAAAATTGGAGCTGAGCAATTTGAGGGAAATGGTGAGTGGGCATTTGAGCCGTGACATTCATTGCTAGGTTTGCGCGGCGTGCTGTGTCATATGACCACTTGTTGAAATGGCATAAGACAAGGGCATCATGAAACAATCGTCTCATTGACCCGTGGGCTAATGATATGGTGACCTTAGCCTAGGCAGCATTCTTTACATCCACACACAGTCATTTAGGGCATCGCAATGGGCTTCACAAACGACCCTGTTGACCCTGCCAGAGCCAGGGGGAAGGAACTGTTGAAGTTACACACACACACACACACACACACGCGTACACGCACACGCGCACATACATGCAGACACAAGAGGGTGATGGCAGTCTCCCAGAGTTGCCAAGTCTGCTTATTATAAATGACTTTGGGCTTGTTTTTCTGTAAAGTCGCTTACAAATATTTGTAGTCGCCGGTTGTATTTTTTTAGGCTTGTTTCTAAAGTGTCGCTGCTTATTTGGGCTTGCTCCCTTGTTGTCAAGCAGATGTTTTCCATAGTTTGTTCTGTTGCAGAATCCGTCCACACAACCCTGTTCCCTCTGTGAAGAACCACTCTAGTCTGCCTCCGATTGGCTCTGACCCTGATGGCAATGAGTACTAGCCAATCCGAGGCACAGTAGAGCGCGTCTTCGTGGAACGCGGCTAGAGAAGAGAATGAGTGAGACGTTTCAATTTCAAATCGAACTGAAGAAATCGCGCCATTATGGAGAGCTTCTTTAGCTGCTTTGCTAACAATGCCAGTGACTAATTAGGAGACATAGAGGAAAAAATACAACCGAGTGGGAGAAAGAGAGCCGATTACAGTAAAAGACTGGATTTGACCTCAAGCGGCGGGACGATTCAAAGCCACAGTGCAGTCGCTTCTTTTGGGCTTGTTTCCATCGACGTGGGGTTGCTTGTTTCTCTCGCAAGATCTGGCAACACCACAGTCCCCGCGCGGAGCCGATGGATATCTCGGCCCATGCCCCCGGAGCCAGGGGGCTGAAGAAGCGGGCAGTGTGAGAGCAGAGCGCTGGCTGGCCAGCGGGCCACAGGACGGGCCTGTGTAGAGCCATTGTGTCCAGATGGTTCACATACCTTTAGTCATGCTCTGGGTCAGGAATGCGCTCCCTCGGGACGCTTCCCGACCCTGGAAACAAGGGCCAACGTAAACACCCCATCCCCATCCCCACCCCCACCACCCTGCCCCTCACCCAAAAACACCCAATCTCAGTCCCGGTCGGAGCTCATAGGGTTCCCACACCTTCTTAAACTTCATAGTCAAGGGCTTTTTAAGGACTTTCCAGGCCCACTTCCCTCAAATTCAAGGAGCCAACATGGCCTAGTTTGAAACACGGATCAAGGTTCATTACTGTTGCAACGCAGAGGATTTTTATAATGAGAACTAGTGAATACCTGTACTTCTCAACTGTGCTGTCTTACAGTGATGGTAGACTACTTGCAGACCGCGGAGCATAGACTATTTACCAACGTTAAGTGAAAAAAGAATATTAATTTATATTGTGTCTATTTTCAAAAACTTTCAAGGCCTTGATTGTTCTCTCTCAAATTCACAAACTTTCAAAGGAATTCAAGGAGCCGTGGGGACCCTGTAATGAGGTTGCAGCAGGGAAAAGTCAGGGCAAGAGTTTTAGAAAAGGTTGAGACTATCGCAAGTGACTTAAAGGGGGACTTAACCCCCCCAGATTTCTGGCCAAACGGCGTTCTGCTTGATTTGAAAAAAAAACTAAACAAGGAAAGAAGCAGAAGAGCGTCTCCTCTTGTCTCACTATACTCTTTGGCTGTGTTCAGACCGCGATTATAAACCGGAAACGGCGCCATGACACTTTTCCTCCGCATAGAGGAAAAACATGATATCAGAGACAGAGTACGTTATAAATATAGCCACGTTATAAACAACTAACCAACGCTGGTGGTCTGTATGGAAACAGCGTTACTCGAAATGGTTAAAAGTTATATGAATTTGGTCATTCAGTGGCGTTTTACTGCCATGTAACATAACTGTTAGCCGCTAGCATTATCCACAGTACCTGATTACCCACAATGCCTTGCGTTGTCCCAGCACTCAGGAAGGGCTCGCGCTACATTTGAATGGATAAAATAAAGCTGATAATATACAATTTGATTCACATTGATTGAAGTACACCACGCGCAAACACCACCGATAACAGACAACCAAATTGACCATTCATTTGAGCCCCCCCCCAAAAAAGCAGGTTTGAACCCATAGAAGGCACTCTTGCTGCCTGAAATGATAATTTGTACAATTGTAACAGTTTGGTCTCAAATGTCGAGATTTATGACCAGAATCCTTTACGCAATACCTCAAAAGCCATATGTATTGGTTAAATGCTGAAAAAAAGTGTTTTGGGGGTTAGTTACACTTTTAAAATGCTGGTTTGGGTTGTTTTCTTTTTGTGGACTTTTAATGAGTATGTCTTTTATTTAATAAGGAGTCTCCATGCTGGAGGTTTGTGCATGACACAATGTGGGGAGAAGCCAGGGTGAAGAAAAAGCAGCTAGTCCCATGATAGAGTTAGGATGCCGTGCTCTGAGAGAGAGAGAGTGATAGAGTTAGGATGCCGTGCTCTGAGAGAGAGAGAGTGATAGAGTTAGGATGCCGTGCTCTGAGAGAGAGTGATAGAGTTAGGATGCCGTGCTCTGGGAGAGAGAGAGTGATAGTTAGGATGCCGTGCTCTGAGAGAGAGAGAGTGATAGTTAGGATGCCGTGCTCTGAGAGAGAGAGAGTGATAGAGTTAGGATGCCGTGCTCTGGGAGAGAGAGAATGCCAGCGAGTGTGGGATTATAGTCTGACTAATTACCTTGTAAAATTGTGTTTCTTCCCTTTAAAACGGAGCAATACCATAAGTCCAATAAACAAGCATTATTCCAAACAGAGCATTGAGAACGTGGCCTGAAACCCTCCGTTCCAGCTGTCTCGTAAAGCGGTCTCCATGGACGGATGATCTTGTTCCATTTTTATCAGTGAATATTTTGAACACGGGTATTTATATTTTGCTATCTTTTGGTATGAGGAGAAATTCAGCATAAGAGTCCGGTCAGCTGTCCCCAAAGACAATATATTATTTATTCTGACATTTTGTGCAGGGAGGAATTAGAAACTTGGCCCGTCTTGCAGGAAAAGTGTGCTCTGGTGTGCCTCAACAGCTTTCTTGTTAAAGGGACACTCCACTGAAAAACAATACTGATTTATTTTGCACATAATCTCACACATATCCAAAAACTGTTTTGCAGACATTCATTTAGTTTGACAGTTATTGAGAGTTGATTTGAGTTCAGTTGTGGACCAGTGGTGTTATCTGTGCATGAATGACATCACTGGTCCACAACTTAATTCAAATCAACTCTCAATAACTGTGAAACTAAATGAATGCCTGCAAAACTGTATACAGTTTTGGGATATGTGTGAGACTATGTGCAAAATGAATCAGCATTGTTTTTCGGTGGAGTGTCCCTTTAACAAGAAAGCCAACGAGGCATCCCTTTAATACACGGACATAAACAAGTGTTTTCTGCATGAGGTGTTTGGTTAGATTGTGTTTCTGCTTTTTTTTATTGTTTATATGCGGGAGCCAAAGGAGCACAAAGTCTAAATGGAAGACAGAACAAAATGTATTTAGGCAAGAAGGCAGTGGAACATCTCGCTCTTGGCCTCCATCGCCTTACCAGAATAGACCGAGGGAGAACAACAACAGTGCCGACTGCCGAATCAGTGAACGTTTCAGCACGCAATGCTGCATGGAACAGCCTTCCGGCAGTTTGACAAATTCATGCTTTTTTTATTAGGATTATGGCTTTAACAATACTCAAACCAGGGTTCCCACAGGTCCTTGACATCCTTGAAACTAATGTTTGTTAATTTGAGAGAAAACAATAAAGCCAAGGCCTTGAAGGTTTTTGAAAATAGATACGGGTCATTGCAAGTGTTTGAATTTATATATTTTGTGCAACAAGAAAAACAAACTACTCTTGTAGAAAAGGTTCTTTTGACACTTTGACATGAGTAAATACAGTAGGCTATGTTCTGCTGTCTGCATGTGTCTCCCGCCATCTGTGCATCCTTGTTTCACACTTTTTACTTGATGTCTGTGAGCTTCTGTAAAGCCTGATAGTTCTCATTATAAAAATTCTCATTTTTACAACTGTTATGAACCTTTGATCCGTGTCTCAAACGATGCTGTGGTGGGCCTGGAAACTCAATGTCAATCATATACCAATTCATTAACAATCAATCATATACCAATTCATTATCAATCATATACCAATTCATTATCAATCATATACCAATTCATTAACAATCAATCATATACCAATTCATTATCAATCATATACCAATACATTATCAATCAATCATATACCAATTCATTATCAATCATATACCAATTCATTATCAATCAATCATATACCAATTCATTATCAATCATATACCAATTCTGACCAAAATATCGTCAATTGCTTCACAATAGAGCCTCTTATGCCTTGATGTCCTGCGTGCGTCTCCCCAATGGGCCGATGGACTGTCTTTTCTATATATTGATGTTCTGCAATGAGATATGTAGAAATGTAATTTTCACTTTATTCGCGCGCTCCGTTTATTTTGCTCTACTTGACTAGCCACTGAGGAAGCGAGGAAGTCCTAAAGCAATGCTGACTTTCCCTCTGAATTGTTCACATGTCCAACCTAACCCACTTCCATAGTTTCCAAGTGGGGGTTGCCTGTCCTCTGCTGATCTGGGAAGAGTTGTAGACCAGCACATGCTTCCTCTGATGCATGTGCAGTCGCCTGCCGCTTCTTTTCACCTGACAGTGAGGAGTTTCACCGGGAGGACCTAGCGCTTGGGAGGATCACACTGTTCCCCCCAGTTCCCCTGCCCCCGAACAGGCGACCTGACTGACCAGAGGAGGCACTAGTGCAGCGACCAGGACACATATCCTTAATCCAGCTACCTACCACAGACACAGTCAATTGTGCCTGTATGGACACCCGGCCAAGCCGGAGGTAACACAGGGGCTCGAACCTGCGACCCGCGTGTGACGTGTCGGTAGGCAGGCAATCTACTACTGTACTACCCGGATGCCCCAAAGTTTTTAAATTTTATCCAGAAAAATGTGTGGGAACCCAGAGTGAAGCAATTTACGATTCTGAGACTGAGATTAACTGATTGAGTGCCAGCCACTTTTGGAAAACTGATGCTCCCAGTGCCAGAGTTTCAGAGCGTTTTCAGTGATTTCTCGAGACCCACAGAATATTGTGTGATATTACTATGTAAACACCGAACACGCCTAAAGAACGATGAGACTCTCTTCTATCATCAGCAAAAAAAAGTTTATTGATATCATTTTCCGTTCTTTAGTTATGAGCCGGAGAAGATAGGTTGATTTCACCAAAAAGAGACGTTTCAAACTAGAAGCTGAGATAATTAGCCTTTTGTGAAATGAAGCATTTCAAGCACATGACTGACTCTGAAGCTAATATTTTCTGATGTGACACCTCAAAAATAATTTCCTTCAATAAAACAGTGAAAACAAAGGAATTTTGTTTGGCAAAATAATATTTTTTAGCTGCAACCAGCAGCGCTGGCCCCTGTGTGCGCTGCTGGTTGCAGCTTCTTGCTGGTCTTGATTTACTGCTGGTGGGCATCAGATATTCTAGCTTGTGTTTGCCAATCCTGTCCTGCTGTCTGGGTCTGTCTGGGTCGGTGTTGTATGCTGCCCTGCGTGCCCCCCCCCCCCACCCCTCAACTGCAAACCCCTCCTCCGTGGGTGTGGCTCTGGTGGCTGTCTGCTGAGTTTGCTCTGCACTGAAAAGTGCGCTACATCCAGCTTTTTTACAGCGTTCCGCATGTATTTGTCACCAGCTCCCATCGCTTCCAGTTGAGAATAATAACAACTCCACAACTAATCATGCGGATGGGCTATCGCAGCGGACACGGAGGGGCTCAATTGTGGCAGCAGATTGGCTGCTGCAGGCACAGCTAACGTTATGCTTCATGCATATCGATGCATACCGATGCGATTTCCGTTTCCCCATGACTTCTTCTCTCTTTTTTCCTCGCCTTTCTCTAATCTGGAGAGCACTGTCGCCACCTAATGGGTCCGTAAAATAGCTTTTACACATTCAACATCCACCATACTTTCACAGGAGATGGATCAGGCTTTGATCCACGTCCCACCGTCAAAAAACGCAATTGACGACAATCGTCGTCATTGGCACTCTACGTTGGTATTTGAATTGACCACGATTGTCGTCATTGGCACTCAATGAGTTAAAGGAACGCTTTGCCAATTTTCAACCCACTTTGTGTCATTATAATCTTGGTAGTATAGATGGACCCTGCTTACCGTCTCTATATGTTTTCCACCCAGAGAAATATCTGTTTGCCTGCAGAAACTCCGCCCCCACCAGCTGGTATGAGTCATTAAGGCTCGTTAAGGCTCTCCATGCGATTCTCCGTGGATGTGCGCATACAGAAAGAACTAAAATAAACAATAACAGCAGGCCTCGAGCAACATCTGTTCCCTTCTGCGTCCAGAATGTCCAGAATGTCACGTTACGGAAGTGCCTGGAATAAACTGCAGAGCTCTCAGCGCAGAAAAACATGAAGACAAGGTAAAGGCTGCCCATCTGCATACTGTATATTACCAACATTGTAATGATACAAAGTGGGTTGAAACTGGGCAAAGCCTTCCTTTAAGATTTTGGTCAGAATCGGTGCGTATAAATAGGTTCCAGGTGAAAAATGGCCGGAGTTCTGCTTAAAGCTGAGTGTCTCTCCCTTCCTCCCCTCCTCCTCCTCCTCTGTTGGTACCGCAGCCCGCACTCCCCCGCACATCTGTCGGCATGTATCCGCCGCTCAATCGCTCTGGCTGGGCCACGGCGGGTTCCCTAACAGCTCAGTATGGCTCTTCCATTAATCAAAGACACTTCCAGTGTCCCATTACAGAAACACAGCTACTCGGCCTGTCTGAAGCTGACAGCCCGCCAATTCATCTTCTGGGAGGAGGGGGGGGGGAGCCATTGTGTCGCGCGCCGGTCGCCTTTACCTGTTCAAACGAAAAGGGCTGTTAAGAGCACAGGAAGACCCCTCTGAAATTGTTTTCTCTAGGTCAGGCAAACAACAAAAAAGGTAAATTGCTTGTCTCAGCTAGCGCCAGACGAGTGTGGCGGCGGGTGTGAGGTGGAAGCGGGGTTTGCCGGGGAGTGGGTCAAGCGGCAAGAAAGTAAAAGGATGGAGATGTGTTAAGAACCTCTGATGTCAATGAAGCTACAGAGAAAGTAAGAGGATGGAGATGTGTTTGTTAAGAAGCTGATGTCAATGAAGCTACAGAGAAAGTAAGAGGATGGAGATGTTTGTTAAGAACTTCTGATGTCAATGAAGCTACAAAGAAAGCAAGAGGATGGAGATGTGTTAAGAACTTCTGATGTCAATGAAGCTACAAAGAAAGTAAGAGGATGGAGATGTGTTAAGAACTTCTGATGTCAATGAAGCTACAAAGAAAGTAAGAGGATGGAGATGTGTTAAGAACTTCTGATGTCAATGAAGCTACAGAAAAAGTAAAAGGATGGAGGGAGATGTGTTTGTTAAGAAGCTGATGTCAATGAAGCTACAGAAAAAGTAAAAGGATGGAGGGAGATGTGTTTGTTAAGAAGCTGATGTCAATGAAGCTACAGAAAAAGTAAAAGGATGGAGGGAGATGTGTTTGTTAAGAAGCTGATGTCAGTGAAGCTACAGAGAAAGTAAGAGGATGGAGATGTTTGTTAAGAAGCTGATGTCAATGAAGCTACAGAGAAAGTAAGAAGCTGGAGATGTGTTTGTTAAGAAGCTGATGTCAATGAAGCTACAGATAAAGTAAGAAGATGGAGATGTGTTTGTTAAGAAGCTGATGTCAATGAAGCTACAGAGAAAGTAAGAAGCTGGAGATGTGTTTATTAAGAAGCTGATGTCAATGAAGCTACAGAGAAAGTAAGAAGATGGAGATGTGTTTGTTAAGAAGCTGATGTCAATGAAGCTACAGAGAAAGTAAGAAGATGGAGATGTGTTTGTTAAGAAGCTGATGTCAATGAAGCTACAGAGAAAGTAAGATGGAGATGTGTTAAGAAGCTGATGTCAATGAAGCTACAGACAAAGTAAGATGGAGATGTGTTAAGAAGCTGATGTCAATGAAGCTACAGAGAAAGTAAGAAGGTGGAGATGTGCTAAGAAGCTGATGTCAATGAAGCTACAGAGAACGTAAGAAGATGGAGATGTTTGTTAAGAACTTCTGATGTCAATGAAGCTACAAAGAAAGTAAGAAGATGAAGATGTGTTAAGAAGCTGATGTCAATGAAGCTACAGAGAAAGTAAGAAGATGGAGATGTTTGTTAAGAAGCTGCTGTCAATGAAGCTACAGAGAAAGTAAAAGGATGGAGATGTTAAGAAGCTGATGTCAATGAAGCTACAGAGAAAGTAAAAGGATGGAGATGTGTTTGTTAAGAAGCTGATGTCAATGAAGCTACAGAGAAAGTAAAAGGATGGAGATGTGTTTGTTAAGAAGCTGATGTCAATGAAGCTACAGAGAACGTAAGAAGATGGAGATGTTTGTTAAGAAGCTGCTGTCAATGAAGCTACAGAGAAAGTAAAAGGATGGAGATGTTAAGAAGCTGATGTCAATGAAGCTACAGAGAAAGTAAAAGGATGGAGATGTGTTTGTTAAGAAGCTGATGTCAGTGAAGCTACAGAGAAAGTAAGAAGGTGGAGATGTGCTAAGAAGCTGTCAATGAAGCTACAGAGAAAGTAAGAAGATGGAGATGTGTTAAGAAGCTGATGTCAATTAAGCTACAGAGAAAGTAAGAAGGTGGAGATGTGTTTGTTAAGAAGCTGATGTCAATGAAGCTACAGGGTAGAAAACGCAGTGGCGCTGCTTACCCGAATGCCCTAAACATCTGACGGACAACCCACCCCCCCACCCTCCTCCCCAGGCCCTCTGCAGAGCTCGGTGGCCTCTAAGTACGTCTGTTTATAGCTCAATACACAGCAGCTATTCACGGTGTTCAGGTCTTTGTGGCGGCCATGGTGAACGCGCTGGGTGGAAGTATGCAACACCCTTGCAACATTCTGTCACACTTTTGAATGTGATAAATCTGGAAAATGAGCGGTTGAAGTGGTCATTTAGTTTAGTCTCTGTCCACCACGGTGGTCAGCGCTGTGGTGTTTCTGTACTGCACTTCCCACAGATACCTGTCAATCAAACCCGCGTGTCCAGACCTGTGGCGTTTTGTTGCGGCTGATTAATTTAAGCCTCACATTTTTTGGATGTTCTAAGTAGGGTGGGGGGGAGGGGCATTTTGAAATGCGTGGCACTGCTGTGCCATGCTCTTATATTATTATATGATCAAGATGTTCCAGGGGTAAATGTTGAGCCAGTTGGATTTAGGCTGAATGTATCAGGACCAGAGTTGGGGGTAACGCGTTACAAAGTATTTAACGCGTTGTTTAACGCGTTTAACGCGTTGTAACGCGTTACAAAGTAACGCGTTACTAAGTAACGCGTTACTGTAATCACATTACTTTTGTCGGTAACGTGTAGTGTAAGGCACTACTGTACCTAAGTGCAGTAATCACATTACAGTTACTAATCAAACGCTTACCTCGTTACATGCGTACTAGCAAGATAAGTATAGAGAGAAAAGATCTCCGTTTAAATAGCAGATCCTGTGTCCCATCAGACGGGTCATTTAACTGCACAGCAGAATCAATCATGGTGCCAATATTTCAACTTTGTATTAGCATGCAGAACAGCACTATTAGTCGACACATAACCCGCAGATAACTAACATCATGCATATAGAAGAATAAATCATTTTAACCTCCAAAACACATTGACAAACAAACAATTGACACAAAAACACAGTACCCCCAGGGCATGCTGGGAACTCCGCCCACTTTCCTCTTCCACAGGTTAAATTTCCCAGAAGGCTTTGCATAACTTTTTACACTCCGTTTTACAATTAAATCAGGCTAAAAAGTGTTAGATATAAATAATATGTATTTTAACACAACATGCAATTCTGGAATATCTGAATATTGGACTAAATTAAATTAAATTAAATGTAAACGTAAACCATAAGAGAAACCCACATGCAGCGATGGGGTCTGTAAATACCCCTTGTAAATACAACGTGTTCTAGTGAAGTGGGCGCAGTGCGGTATGTTCCGTAATAGTCTGCCAGCAATCTGCCAAAAAGCGCCGTCTTCTACAACAAGTTTTTGTTGCGCGGAAGGACATGAATGTGAAACTGCAAACGCCCTGGACAGAAGCAGCTAGCTACGGTAGCCTACGACATAAACCTCTCAAAGCATCTGCAGTGGAAACATGCTAACACAAAGCTGGTTGCAGACCCAAGCTGAGTCGCCTGCCTCGACCCCAAGCAAGCAGCAAAAGCTTTCTTTTCACCAGGTAACATCAAAATCAGAGATGGACAGGCTTGTTGCCTCCTCGTACATGGTAGAGGAAATGTTGCCAGTTTCAACAGTAGAATGAAATCGCCATTGTTCAGAAACATATTGAGCAAAATACAGATGGCAGGGAACATACAGCCACCATCAGACAGGAAAAGTTTTGCAACCTACCTTATTACGATAGAGATTTGTGCTAATATATGGGCATATATGTAAGGATTAATGTTGTATTGTTAACTGGCAAATTACGTGACAATGCATCTCAGGCGATGTTACGGAGTAACGCAAAAGTAATGTAACGAGTAGTGTAACGAATTACTTTCTCCAGGGAGTAATCAAGTAAAGTAAGGCATTACTTTTTTTGAAAGTAATGTGTAATGTGTAATATATTACTTTTTTGAGTAACGGACCCCAACTCTGATCAGGACTAGGGATGTTCATTTTGAAAATTTTCCAAAATCGATAATCGGTGAAAAGTAACGATCAATTATCGATTATCGATCATATTAATACTTAGAAAATTTTCTATATAATATATATATACTGTATATATATATATATATATATTTTTACAAAATGAATGCCTATGGCAGAGAATACGAAAGACAACATGTTCTCCTCAATTAACTCTTTATTTCAATGTGTCTCCTCTCCAACACTGCTGTCCCCGGCGCATGCCGGTGTGAATTTCCCATGTTTAAAACAGTTTTGTTGGCACAAAAGGCCCGTGCCCAGCCAGAAAACTAGAGACTATATGAAGCTCCACCTCACGTTAGTCGGCTGTGCAATGGAGTGGGGCGAGGAGGAACGAATTCCACCCAAACCTAGTCCCCCAATTTTTTTTTTTTTTTTTTTTTTTTTTTTTTTTTAATAATTAAAAAATCGATCCAAATGCCACAGGATCGATTCCAATCCTTAACGATCAATTATCGATTTTCGATAATTGATGAACATCCCTAATCAGGACCAAGACATCAGAGATGGAGCATGATTGATTGAAAGTAGTTTTACAGTTCCTCCAGACTGGAAATAGGAGCAGTTCCCTGTTGAGTTTACAGGGAAAGGGAACCGTGACAACCCAGCTGCACCTTACAGTGGAGGTTTTTGTGGCTCGCCGCTCGCAGCCAAACAAGCGCGAGTTCGCAATAGCTGTGCGGACCACATTATGCACATTTCCGAAATGCAGGATGCAGGGGGCAGTCCACCCTACTCTGCCTCTGCCACCCTGCATTTCAAAATTTGCTGCCCCACCGCACCGCACCGCCCGGCACCCCCTCCTTTTAGCCATTTGACTAGAAACACAAACACACACCTTTATACACGCACACACGCACACACACACACACACACACGCACGCACGCACGCACACACACACACACACACACACACACACGCGACCAAATTTGTGAAAACTCTGAGTCTGCCCACTAAAGGGTGGGGAACTTTTTGTGCACTGGCCGACAGAGCGACTTATAGAGCTGCTGGTCGCAGCTAAAAACAACATTTTCGCGACGTCTCAATGCGAGGACGCCCGTCAACATCCTCATTAAGATCCAATCTCTTTGTAATGAACGTGAGCGAGGGCCTGCCACGAATGAGAAAGGACAGCTTGTTCCCTCCCCTCACCACGCCCCCCCCCCCCCCCCCCTCGCCCATTTGATTGGCATAATGAGGTGAAGGCTAGTTGGCACAAAGCGGCTCAGGGGGGGCAAATGGAGACATTATTAGTGTGTGTGTGTGTGTGTGTGTGTGAGGGTGTGTGTGTGTGTGTGTGTGTGAGGGTGTCTTGGCGATTCACACCCAAGGCCCACTGGGCTATTAATTACCCTCTCTGTAACATGGCATCTGCTGGGAGAGGGCGATAGTGCGAGCACTGCCAACATGGGCACAGAGGCTCTCTCTCTGTCGTCTCCCTGGACCCCAGCTGCACTCTGGCTCTGTGCTTATTGGATTCATTGTACATATATGATTGATTCAGCACCTGAACTGTGCTTTTCATGACAACAAGGCAGGCGCACGCACGCGCGCGCGCGCGCCCGACACACACACACACACACACACACACACACACACACACACACACACACACACACACACACGCACACAGACACACACAGACACACAGAACAGCACCCCAGCTGGCAAATATTTAACCAACCATGAGACAGTCACAGATGCCAGCTCTGTTCCAGTAGGTAGGGACATGTCTGCCTTTATGAGAGCCTGTTTCATTTGTTGTTCTGCAGAAGAAAGGGACTTGTTTTCTTTAGGGATGCATCATATTGGATTTTGGGGGGATTTGCCGATATCCAATATACCAATATTTTCCAACTCTTTTGGCCGATGGCCAATACTGATATGCACACACCCCCCCCCCCCCCACACACACACACACCTAATTTCAGAGAACCTCAAGTCTCCTGTAGTGGAATTAACACATTATTATGCCTACTGTTATCCAGGGATGCAAACTCTGTGGTTTTCCGCTTTTTTCATGTCAATTTGGGTAGTACTGTCAAGTACTAGTTCACCATCGCATGTGATGCTACTCAGCCAATCAGTGTCGCCACTGGCAACCCATGTGATGCTACTCAGCCAATCAGTGTCGCCACTGGCAACCCATGTGATGCTACTCAGCCAATCAGTGTCGCCACTGGCAACCCATGTGATGCTACTCAGCCAATCAGGGCAGCCGCTCAGCTGCGTAATGGCATCTCCCTTGTCCCGAAAAAGCATTGAGGTAAACACAGCCATAAGTGCAGTTTTTGCAGAAATAGACTCAATAACAACAATTAAACATGAACAATAATGCACCAGCAGATTTTATCAGCGGAAGATATGTTTTCGTCGTTCTTCTGAGATGGATGGATTATTTTAGACTGCATGTGGCGACGCCTGAAGGAGTTGTCTATCAAGTGGGGGAATTGTTCAAATGTACACAGATAGTTTTGGTTGAAAAGGAGAAGAAAAAGGGAACATAGGGCCTGTGTCCATCTAGCGTCTTTTCATCAGCTTCGGCCTCTTTTTTCAGTTGTTTCCAATGAGGAGCGAGCACATGCGGGCGCACACGGACGTCTAGAGAAAGTGCGCTGCGCCCAGCGTCTATTTTCACAGTGCTCCGGCGTTTTTGTGCGCTGGCTTCCAGCGCTCCCAGCTGAAAATATTTTAACCTTTCAGAAAGACGCTGGTGTCAGGTGCTTTACACACACACACACACACACACACACACACACACACACACACACACGTCACTTTCACATCACACACACACACACACACACACACACACACACACACACACACACACACACACACACACAGTGAAACGACATGAAAAACACATATGAAGCTGAAAGACGAGGACGTTTCCAGTCTACCAATCTGACCAGCTTCACCCTTACGTGTCGGCAAGCTCGTTACGTTACGTTAAAGACCGCCAGAGGTCACCACTAAACTGCACGCATGCACTTACTCAGATGACCGCAAGAGGTCGCATTCGTAAACATTGCGGTCATTTTAACCACCTTGAAAATTGACCAATGTTGTCGTTGTCCTTGTGAGGATGGGTTGCATAGTGAGATGAAGAACCTCTGATAGTTTATTAGTTTTTTAAAGGTCCTGTTTGTTGTTTGAATCGCCACCATCCCCGTCTGTCTTCACACACATGCACACACACACACACACACACACACACACACACACACACACACACACACACACACACACACGCACGCACTAGCGTCTGGTGAGTCACAGCATCAGCAGTCATATCGATTTCTCCTTTATGTCTTCTCTGGCTGGCTGCAAAGAAAGCTCCCCCTCCCCACACACACACACACACACACACTTTACACACACGCACGCGCGCGCGCGCACACACACACACACACACACACACACACACACGCACGCACACCTCCCACCATTACCACTGTACCACCCCACCCCCAATGTAGCCATATTCTCCTAGTGACCTCGTCAAATTCCACTTATCTCCCCGTAATCAGCTGAGACAGCTAGTCATCGCAGCAACACATGATGTAATAGCTGCCAGATACTGTAATAATGCAATAACTTGTGAAAATGTCAATAGCATGGTCTTTTTAAAGGGGTTGAAAATGGAATAAAGCCTGTCAATGTGATTAAATCGCATTGAAATGAAATCACTGTTAAAAATGATGACTTGAGCAATGTGAGTGACGCACCTGTGATGATGCAACGTCAGCTAATAATAATGTGATAACTTGAGTTACTTCCTTATTACTTTTTATCGGTTATTGCATTATTAGTCAATATTATACGTTGATGATATCCTATTATTCTTAGTTTCTTAGTTTCTTACAATACAAATACAAACAATTCCATACAATCAAGAGTCCTTAAAATGAAATAAAGTGCTCAAGTTGTACAAGTAGAAAGTGCAAATTAAATGTATTTATTGCATCTGGTCTTCCAAATTTGTCCCATTTTAGAGGGACACTTTTCGGAAGCTTTTATTGGAAGTTCTTCTATGAGCCGCCACACATTACAGGAGTTTACAGTAATGGGACGTGATGTTTTCCCAGCCGGGGTCGGCTGTGAGCGCCCCCTGCCTGACACCCGGGGTCGGGCGGGGAGAGGCTGTGAGCCACCCCAGCCTGACACCCAGACGCTACTATTTCACTATGCAGCCCTGCAGCCAAAGAGCTGTCAGCACACACTTTTTACACTCTCTCTTTCCATAGCTTCCCTCCCTCTGTTTTTTCTGGTTTGAGCCCTGACTCTTCTCTCGCCTCCTCTCTGTCTGCATACAATAATAACAATAATAATAATAATAATAATAATGACTCTTCTCTTGCCTTGCTCTCTGTCTGCATACAAGTCCCATTACAGGGTATCTGCAGGGCCAGAGGAAGTCTGGGAAACTCTCAAAGCATTTAAATGTAAGTTTTTTTTTAAATTATGAATGTCTTATCATTGTCAATATCGTCAATGTCAATATCGTGATATGAGACTAGATATCGTCTTGGATTTTGGATATGGTGATATGGCATAAGCGTTTCTTTTCCTGGTTTTAAGGGCTGCATTACAGTAAAGTGATGTAATATACCAGACTGTTCTAGCTGTTTCTATTATGTGCCTTTACCCAGTTAGTCATTATATCCACATTACTGACGATTATTTATCAAAAATCTCAGTGTGTAAATATTTCGTGAAAGCACGCACCAATAGTCATCCCTAATATTGTCGCAATATTGATATTGAGGTATTTGATCAAGTGCAGTCTTGCTTTAATAAAAGTGCTTGAGACATCTGACATGTAGCTTTGACTTACAACTGAACATTTTGCCCACTTCCTAAAAAGAGATATATCGTGTATTGCCATTCAGCCTAGAAACACTGATATGATTTTATGTCCATATTGCCAAGCCATAGTCTTAAATCCACTTCCTAAAGGTCTTATTTTTTTCAGTCTTTCTAATAAGGGGTTTCTTAGAGCTGCATGTCCGCACTGGACAGGATGATATGCTTATCTCACCATAGGCTTGGGTGATATCCAAACATTGTATATCACGAGATAGTCCCGCCCAAATATCACATATGGTGGCAAATATTGAGATATTCGATATTATCGGAAATTGGCCCAAGCCTGTCTCATGACATGAGCTTCACAATTCAATACAACCACGATGTAATAAATAAAAGTTACATGACGACAAATTGTGGCAGAATTACGTTTATTTCTGTCTGAGCCGCAAATCTTTCAAGCGATGGCTTTGGCTTGCTTACAACAATTTTAAAAATGTCATTACAAAGTGACAACAATATACATTTGAAGGAAAGTTTGTGAAATTGTGATGTGCAAGCCATCTCATTTGTGATTACTATTACCCCAGAATAAAATGGAGCTAATATCGATACATTTTTCTGCCCCACAATACGTAATATGTATCGCACATTTTTGTATTGTAAATACATCAGCCCATAAATTGGTCTTAACTTCAATGCCGGCTTTGATGTGTCCGATGGATGGAAACAAGCCACCGGAGGCTCTTATTTCATGCACGCACGCACACGCACAGACTTCTCACATCACCCTCCGCTGTGCAGGAAAAAGCAGCCATTCAAACCGATTTAGCCGTCATCTCCACTCGCTGAAGTCCCCCCCCCCTCCCAGTAATAGGGTGTTGTGCGGTCATGAAGAAACATAAACGTGGCTAGCGGCAGCAAACCGTAATAGGATACAACAAAGAGAAACGGGGTGTAAATAAAGGTAGAGTACACTGGAGTTATGGAAACACACTCTGACATGATGTTAAGTAGTGTGGATGAAAGTTCAGAATATTTATGAAAACCACACCAAAATATGAAATATATGTATTTAAGTAAAAATATCAATGTACTGTATGTGCTGTGTGAAATACGTGGAACCATTCGAACCTCATTCGCGCTGCCCAGGGCGAAATGGCATCTGCTGGCATGTTTATTGACTTTGTATGTAATCTCACTGCACAAATTCGCGAAATCGCGTTTGGTCTGAATAACGCTTTTTTTCCCCCCAATATTTTATTTAAATTTTTTCTGAACATACGAACAAGACAAACAGGCTCAGACCCAGGAAAACAAAAGAAAAAACAAACAAACAAAAACACATGATCAACATTCAGTATTAAGTCGTGCTACCAGTCGTGTAAGGTGCTTATATGCTTATAAGAGGTGTTGTGTCTGGGATCCCACACAGGGGATCCATGAGGAACCAGTCTGGCGAATCACCCGTCGCCCCCAACCTCAACGAGGTAGGCTAGAAATGGGTCCCAAATGGCAGAGAATTTCTTAAGTGAGTCAGTCCTCCGGAACCTGAGGCCCTGTTTACACAGCGACGCTCCCCGCATAAAACGGCAAACTTTTTTAGCGTTAGTACCTTCCTTTTACACGGTGACGGTGTTATTGGGGGGTGAAAACGCAAAAAAATGAAAACGGGTCCCAGAGTGGAATTCTTGATAATGCTGCCCCTTACTGTTGCCATGTAAAGTGGAGAAACGCACAGCCCCCCTTCGCCATGGAAGACAATGGTAGGCAATAGGAACATTGAACTAGCCCAACAATACTATACAGCCTTATGGCACAGGCACAATGAGTCGCATTGACATTCAACAAACGTGATGACGATAATCTGCGTTAAGTGCCCCCTACTAACGTTGCACATAGCCTATTTAATCACTGTCTCCCGCATTGAATAATTGAAGGCAACTTACTGTCTGCGATGCATTTCCTCAAGTGAAGTCCCAATTGTGCTCAGGTCTTTTTTATGTTGCTTTACTGGGTTTTTATTCGGTAATCCAATCTGAAGCAGTTTATTAGGCTACCATTGTGACTTCTGTGTCACTATTGCGTGGAAAATCCATTTAAACTTTAATCACAAAGCTAAATCAAGCCCGTTAGAAACAGACGGAATAGGGGAAGCTAGGCGTTATTACCTTCAAAATAAAAGCCGTATTTTATAACTGGGTAAATAAAAATCAGGGTCGTCGACTCACTACGTGTTAAAATTGAATTTAGTTGTCTATATGTCTTCTGTGTATTTCGGATCACACACAAAAAAAAATTGCAACATGCATCAATAAGACTATTCGTTTATTTAATTACCATTATTGTGAAGGTTTTAACCAGAAGTTTCAATGTTATTCTGGCTCACTTAACGCTTTTGCGGCTTCAGTTGGCCTCAGTCTGCACACAAATCGTTATCACAACAGCTGTGTATAAATGCGAAATAAAAGGTGAGCACGCAACGCTAGTTTGCCGTTTTATGTCGTCTAAACATGGCCTAAGTCTCTCCATCCGTATAACAGAGGTAATATCCGTCAGCCACAATTGAAAAGAGGGTGAAGAAGGGGACTTCCATTCCTTCAGGATTAGTTTCTTGCCAACAGTTGTCCCTTGTGTGTTGCACAGCTGTAGGGAAGTTCAGAGAATACTCTGAGCAGCCAAAGATGGCGAGTTCTGCCTCCGGCTGAAGGGCTATTTTGTAGGCCTTAGAGTACCTGTCAAATATTTTGGCCCAGAATCCCGTTAGTGAAGGGCAGAACCAGAAGGCATGAGATAGTGTGCCCTCTGACACTTGACACCTGTCACACAGTGGTGATACAGGTCTGAATACAGCTTAACCGATGTAACAATGAGAAGGCAATGGGAATGAAAAAAATATCAATGAATTTGCAGCACATTGTGTTACACCATGTGTAAATATCTCATTCATATTGATCATACATAATGTATACAAAAATATATACTCTTTACAGCTGTAACATACAGCCTGTGGTTGTGTATTATTGGCTGTTTGATGTAGAAAATGGGTCAGATGATGCCTGAGAAATAGTCAAACTGGTAACCATCCTCACCCCTGAAGTCCATTTGTCTTCCCTGCATATGTTCTGCCCAGTATTCCCAACCTCAGCCCATTTTAATGATGAATTCAGGACCTTTGTGCACAGGCATAGAAACATGTCATATGTACCAACACTGACAGAAATATGTCCAGATTGGAAAAAACAGCACCCTTAAGTGCATACTAGAGTACATGTAAACACAAACACACCCATGCTTTATTATCGGCTGCAACGTATACAGGACTATCACAGAACCCTGTGCGCACACACGCATGCACACACACGCACGCGCGCACACACACGTGCACGCACACACACACACACACTCGATGAGAGTGAGTTGTTTACTGCAGTCCCGCGGCGTTCCGGCTGGGACACCCGTGGGTGCTGTGCGGGCGTCTGCGTGTGGACGTGTGCTGAATGACAGTGCAGATGGCCCAGCGCCACCACTGCCACCTGAACCTCCACACACAACACACGCGCGCGCACACACACACACACACACACACACACACACACACACACACACACAGTTCCTGAGGTCAGTCGCATCAAAACAAGCTGCCTGCGGCCATCTCAAGTGTCAAAATAAAGTCTTGCAATATCACCTACAGTATGTCTCTTTCTAAACACAGTTTTCTCCCCTCTCCCTGGGATAGATTCAGTACATGCTGCTAATAATCTCAGTGGTCTTATTTGCACAGACAGACAGACAGACAGACACTGTGCGAAAAGGGCCAGAATCCAGAAATATTATGATTGAATAGCTCTGGGATTCTCTAGAGAATACGGACCATTTCTGATGTGCCATGTCTGCTCAAATACAGGATGCACTTAATACACATCATGAGGACATATTATAGATGCATCTTATTTTTGTCATGAATGTGTTCCAAATATGACCTTGTGTGTCATGTCTGGAAATATCCAAGTCTAATTTTCCTTCTAGAATACTGGTTGAGGTAATATATGACTGAAAGTCATGAATGAGAGACACAAACACACACAGACACACACCTTCAGACACACTACCGTCTGTCTCCCGCACACACAGGACCCCCCCGCCAAGCACTACTGTATCTGTGTTGCCTGAATGTGATCTGTTGGCCGTTAGGAGGCATACAGTAAATCAATCCCGGAGGCATTGCATAACACTTTGAGAGCTGTGTCCAAATAATCAAATAATCACCCTGTCAGCTGGTCTATACTGGCTAAAATGCATGCACGCATGCACACACGCACCCACCCACCCACACACATGCACCCGCACGCACACACGCACGCACACACACACACACACACACACACACACACACACACACACACACACACACACAGATGTAAGTCCCTTTTCCAGACAGACAAAGCAGTGTGTTTACACTGAGCAGATTGTGACACTGCTATCGAGGGCTGACAGTGGGCCAATACTTCATGAGATAAGCAGCATCTGTAAAATAGCAGCAGTCATAGTTATACAGCAAGCTGGCATTTTACAGTAGTGTTGATTTTTCATACTCATTATAATTTAAGAATTATGCACACTGTCCGTCAAAATTTGGTGGACTTTTTTTTTTTACCATTTTAAAAGATCAAAACTATGAAATAACACAACTGGAATTATGCAGTGACCCAAAAAGTGTTCAACAAATCAAAACTATCTTTATTTTAGATTTTTTTTAAATTCATACACAGGCATCAACTTCTCTATTTATGTGTCTAAGAAAGAAATGTCAACATTCAGTTAGGTGTGTCCAAACTTTGCAGTGCATATTGATACTTGTACGTCTCCACATTGTCATAATGCAGACATCGAAGTCCTTTCTAAGTGCTGCTGATTTCAGAAAGCCACATTTAAGACTTCTTAAGACATTTGTAATGCTGCCTGGCAGTGAATCTGAGACCATTTTAAAAACCAAAATAAAGAAACAAAGCTGGTAAAAACAGCCAATGGACATTGTGAAACTGTAAATGAGCAGAATATTTATAGAAAAAAAGGAAAGCAGTTAAGGGACATGAAGTCCAACTGTATTTAATAAAGCAGATATTAGCATATTGTACTACTAACCTGTTTTGGCTCTAAGAGTGGACACACATCCTGTCACTGCATGGTGAAAAAAACACCTGTTTATGTAGAACTGTATTTAAGACTAGGGATGCACGATATTGGATTTTTCTTTTGCCGATATCTGATGTTGATATTTCCTAACTCTTTTGGACGATACCAATATATGCGCACATTTTTTCCACCTAATTTCAGAGAACATCAAGTCTCTCCTGTAGTGGAATTAACACATTATGTCTACTCTTATGGTGATGGCCCCCTGGCAGATGCAGACATAAATACAATGCTTTTCAAAATGTACAGATTCACTGGGGAAATTGAGAAAACTACATCAACTTATGTTAATATGTAAAACATTCAATATTTTTTTATTTATGTAAGCATCGAGCATTTGGGCATAATTAAAGTGTCATAGCAGGAATGTTTGTTTCGGGCCTTTATCGGCCGATAAGATGACGTGCCAATATCATCATGAATCCCTATTTAAGACACGTGAATACTTTATTAGACCTTCAATTTAGATCATTTATTTAAAGTTACTGTATATCCCACACTTTTTTTGTAGCCTACATTTCCATTCACATATTCAATGTAATGGGCTTGTTGTCGCTCCTGTATTTGCTCTATTGTTATTGTATTCTATTCTTGCTTGATGTATCGTATTAGCACTTTCTGCTGCAAAGACCCAACTTCCCACATGGATCAATAAAGCTTCATCTGGGAGTCTCCCCCACATGGATCAATAAAGCTTCATCTGGGAGTCCAGGTAGAACTTCCCCACATGGATCAATAAAGCTTCATCTGGGAGTCCAGGTAGAACTTCCTACATGGATCAATAAAGTTTCATCTGGGAGTCCAGGTAGAACTTCCTACATGGATCAATAAAGCTTCATCTGGGAGTCCAGGTAGAACCTCCCCCACATGGATCAATAAAGCTGCATCTGGAAGTCCAGGTAGAACTTCCCCACATGGATCAATAAAGCTTCATCTGGAAGTCCAGGTAGAACCTCCCCCACATGGATCAATAAAGCTTCATCTGGAAGTCCAGGTAGAACTTCCCCCACATGGATCAATAAAGCTTCATCTGGAAGTCCAGGTAGAACTTCCCCACATGGATCAATAAAGCTTCATCTGGAAGTCCAGGTAGAACTTCCCCCACATAGATCAATAAAGCTTCATCTGGAAGTCCAGGTAGAACTTCCCCCACATAGATCAATAAAGCTTCATCTGGAAGTCCAGGTAGAACTTCCCCCACATAGATCAATAAAGCTTCATCTGGAAGTCCAGGTAGAACTTCCCCCACATAGATCAATAAAGCTTCATCTGGAAGTCCAGGTAGAACTTCCCCCACATGGATCAATAAAGCTTCATCTGGGAGTCCAGGTAGTGCAGCGCTAGATACCCTGCAACCAACACGAGGGTCGCATATTCCAGCCCGTGTGTTGCCTCCGGCTTGGAGGTTGGGCATCCATACAGGCACTATTGGCCGTGCCTGTGGGTGGGAAGCCGGATTAGGGGAATGTATCCTGGTAGCTGCACTGCTGCCTCCTCTGGTCGGGGGGGGGGGGGGATAGGGTGTTCTTCACACACTACGTCCTGCCGGTGAAACTGTCAGGTGAAAAGAAGCGGCTGGTGAAAAATCTAAGCTCTCCCACCCGCTCACTCTACTGTGTGCATTTAACCAGCCTTTCTTTTCTTTTGTGCGAGCATTCCGCCATCACACAGGTTGTCGTCGTTGTTTTTTCTGTCGTGAAATGTGCTTTCTTTTTGATGTAACAGGTGCTTAGCTCGACCCGTCGCAGTCAAAATAACACGTCTCCTCCTCTCTTCTGGCTTTCAGACTGGAAGCTAAAGTTAGACATCTTTGAGGTTTTTCTGCCACTTGATGGAAGGTGATGCCAATGCATAATGCATGAGGAGAGAGTCTGGCTGCTTTTTATAGACCACCAAAGCCCTGTTACTGCGCACACACACACACACACACACACACACACACACAAGCGCGCGCGCACACACACGCACACGCACACAGGCAGACGGCCGAGCCAAGGCGTCTCGCTCTGTGCGCTGTAACCTCTCTCACAGATCAAGAAAATGGGAGCAGAGGAAAAACAGGAACCGAGCAAACTGGCAACATTGTCGAGAAAATAAAAAACTAAAAGCAACAACAACATGAAACAGAAGATGTTGACGTGCTATTTTCAGACGCCCGAAAGAGCCTGGCTTGTTTGATGAGAGAGAGAGAGAGAGAGAGAGCGAGAGAGCGAGAGAGCGAGAGAGAGAGAGAGAGAGAGAGAGAGAGAGAGAGAGAGAGAGAGAGAGAGAGAGAGAGAGAGAGAGAGAGAGAGAGAGAGAGAGAGAGAGAGAGAGAGAGAGAGAGAGAGAGAGAGAGAGAGAGAGACTTTATCCATGTGTGATCTTACACGCTCTCCCTCATCTTTGTTCCTTCCGCTGCGAGGCGTCAGTGGAAGTGTCGTTAGGTATATTTAAAGACCCCCTACAGTCATGTTTTCAGGCGTATATAAAACACTCTACTTTGAATAATAATTTGTGTGATATAAATTATCTTGTTAAAATCCCTAAAATGACATCTACTCCTTCTCCCTCATTAGAAATCCCAGAGTCTATGAATATATGCAAATATATTTAATGGCAAAACACGATGTCTTCACTTGACTGTAAAGTCCCTTCTCAGTGTGTGTGTGTGTGTGTGCGTGTGTGGGTGTGGGTGCACTGGAGACTTCCATCCAAATGTCAAATGACGGCAAAACGGAGCATCTGCTTTGGCCGATGTACTTTGTGAAAGGCATTATTTAACCAGGCAAGTGGACTCAGACCGTGCTCTCTTTCGACCCGGGTCAAATGGGCTATCCCACCTGGACCACAGGTTCTTCTCTTGGTGGCCCCACTGGGGACTGCCCAGTACCCCCACTAACGTGTGGGAGTTTCTGTGTCTTGCATTGACTGTGCTTCAGGAAGAGGCACTGTGATTCCAGCGCAGCGATTTGAACCGGCACCTTCGCGTTGCATTCCCCCCTCTTTCTCTGGCCTTAATGTGGACTAAATTAGGGCTCCTTCCTTGATATGAAAGTGGTTGAGAATCACTACTTTACAGCACAAAAGTGTCACCATATTACAAGTAACACACAACTGGATTCCAGTTCCCCTGTTCTAACTGCATCATTTCCCTGGTCAGAATTCATATCAGCTGGTATTAAGAGCCCTTATCCATGGAGTGGGGCTAAGTAATAACGTCGTCTTTGGACTGGAAGCAACAGGATTGCTTTGGGAAATAGATGGAAATGTTACTTTTGAGAAAGAGTAAAACGGCATTTGCTGCAAAAATCAAATTGTTGCAAAATCAAAAGGAGATTGCTGTTAAACAACCCCGGTTACTAGAAGGTCGTCTCATAAGATGTTGACTCGTTTTTTCGTCGCTCCACTCATTCTGTCTACATGTAGCTTTAATCTGGCTTTCATTCTGCGACTGAATCACACACAGATCAGACTTTGTCCATTCTGCGTAGAGGGGGGAAATTATCCATCTCACCGCTACCAAAGGGTGGTGCTACAATTACAGGTCACAACAAGGTTGGTGTATTTGTTACTCATTGGCTCTGAGGAGGAGTACCACATGTTTAGTGATGCGTTGTCTCATATCTCCTTTTTTTTTCTTTTCTCAAAAACATGGCGTGACCCCCCCAGGGTAGATTCAGGGGTGGCAGTCTCGGTGATATTATAAATAACACTCTGGATAAAAGGCAGTATCTCTCTTCTTTGGTATTCTCCCTCCCCACCTGTCTGTATCCTCTTTCTCTCTACCTCTCTCCCTCTCTCTCTCCCTCTCTCTCCCCTCTTGCCCTGCTACTCATCTATGCTCAGCACGAGTGCCTGGGCGTTTGCGAGTGTGGCTTGAATTTATATGAACGTCTCCCTGGCGGGCGGGGGGAACGGGGGCCAAGTCATTGATATGTGCAGGAGGACTCGGGATAAACAGCCCACGTCGACCGGTGTTACGCCAGCCTGCCTGATACATTTTGATTGAGCAGAGAGAGAGAGAGAGAGAGAGAGAGAGAGAGAGAGAGAGAGAGAGAGAGAGAGAGAGAGAGAGAGAGAGAGAGAGAGAGAGAGAGAGAGAGAGAGAGAGAGAGAGAGAGAGAGAGAGAGAGAGAGAGAGAGAGAGAAATGGAATTGGTGAGGCTTAAAAGCAGGGATAAAATGACGGGAGGTGGGGGACAGACGGAGGGGGTGACAGCCCCCCCCCACCTGCCTCCCCCATGAAATGAGGACCCATGTAAATGTTAAGCACCAGGCATGGTCTCTCGCTAGACTACGTGCGCAGGCCTGTGTGTGTGTGGGCCTGTGCGTGTGTGTGTGTGTGTGTGTGTGTCACTGAGCACAGGAAGACTGGGCTTAATAACAAATAGACGGCGGCGGTGCTCTTCCCCCTGCCTAATGCTATCAAAATGATGGACAGATTTGTATTTTGCAATTTGTTGTTGTTTAGTTATGGCTGCATCCCATTTCCTTTCTTTTTTTTAACCTTCTTAACGATCCTTTTGTTTTATCGCACTCCATCCACCACAACAATCCCCCCCCCCCTACCCCCACCCCCCCCAACTGCTTTGTCTGTGTGCCTTGTTCGGCCCTCTCCTCCGTCTCAGAAAAGCAAACTGGAGGCGGCCAGGCCAGCGTGCACACTGCGCCACTTACGGCCACATTAGGATCAGCCACCAAAGTGTCATTGAAGCACCTCGTGCATCATGTGGGCTTTGTTCCCCCGTGACAGAGAGTGAGAGTGTGGTGGTGGTCCCTGCTCCTCCATGCTTTTATCCCCAGATGGATGGAATATGGAGAGTATTATCCCACTTATTAAACTGTGGATCATTTTGAAAACTCAAGTCTTTTCATTGACCTTTTGTTTACGCTACAATGCTTATTGACCTGTGTTCACTACTACCATCTCTCTCTGTATGCCCTGTTACTGCTGCTTCAGACTGCTGCCAGTAGATTGATGCTAGCAAAATACTTTGTCAACTCATTTAATACTCTACATTTTGCAGGATAATAAAGTTTTGTCAAAGTTTGTGCAACAATCTCTGACACAGGGAACAACTATCACCAAAAAACTCATTCTGAAGGAATGGAAGTCCCCCTCTTCACCTTCTTTTCAGTTGTGGTTAACGGACATGATCTCTGTGATGCGGATGGAGAGACTCGGGTTTCTGAGAAGCAACTCGCTTAAGAAATTCTCAACTATCTGGGACCCGTTTTTGGCCTAATTTGACGAGGTTAAAAATGACAGGTGGCTCGCCCAGCTGATTTTTCGTGGCCCCCTTTGTAGGCACGTGGGCAATTTGGTAGTCCGTTTTTGTACACATGTATATATGTATGCATTTACTTTTTTATTTTTATTTCTTTAATTTACTGTAGCCTATGTGTGTGTTCTATGGAAAAACTAAATAAAATATTGGATTTTTTGTTTTTTGTTGATTTGGTAACCATGGCAATCTGTAGTGACACTCGTAGGAAGAATGATATTTTGACCACCAGAAATGTAGGACATTTTCCCATTTATACTTAGACTGTACGAGTAAGAGAATATTTTTATTCCATGTCATTACCAAACAGTATGTTTTTGAATTTTACTGTAATTTCTTCATATATGTATGTAAATTGAGTTCATTGTTACAGTAGCTGCTCTGAAGGTGATGTTAGGCAACTCAATTGCAGTTAGCTGAAACTGAAGAAAATGTCATTAGCATCATTACCACCAGGAAATTTGGCAAGTAAATTCTATAAAAAAAATCCAGAAAGTGATATTTACAACCATGTTTAGTTGATGATTCCTGTCAAAATGACAAGAAAGCTTATGTAGATAATTGAAGGTTTTATAAAATTTTATTTTTGAGAAATTTAAGTACGCAAAAGTGCCCGAAATCAAATAATCACCCAGGACCGTTTGCTGGCAGACACACATTGAATGGTGATAATCTAATTACTAAACTTATCTTATCAGAAAACCTAATGAAGGAATGTAGGATGTATTTTTATTTATGTATATATTTTAAGGCTGTATAGTTAGCATTTCTTCCATTTTAGTGTGTAGCCCAAAATCCTTACAGAAAGTTTGGGATTTGCAGGAAACGCCAAAATAGTCTTGACACAAAGGTTTATTAGCAATAAAATAGTTAAAAAGTTAGCTTGAGGTTGTATTTATTTTCCCTTAAAAGGAAACAAGGAAAAACTCATTGGTGAATGTAGCCTATTTGTGATTACAGAAGAACAATTTACAACCAGTTTCAATATTTGAGAAAATATGTTCCTACTGTATGAACAAATTTCACTAGCTTGCTTCCCATATGATATGATGTTGGCTTAAGAAAAATATCCTCTCCAATCTTCCAATCTTGAAAAAGGTGGTTGTAAATTTTTGTTTTTCTTCCAGTAATTAGCCTACAAATGTATTAATTAATGTGCTTGTACATGTTTGCTTTACTTTTAAGTTGTTGAATGTGGAAAAATGAACATCCATTCAAGCTAACTCCTGTCACATACACATGCACCTAAATGTTGTCCAGGTTGTCCAAATGCTTTCTGGGAAATGTAGGAAATGAGTAACGGAAGAGGCAGGTTGAGGGGAGAGCGGGTACACCAAGATGTTCAATTGCAACACTTGTACCTGAGAGTGGAATCTTCCTTTTGAGTTACACTCAGGAACCTAATGACACTTCTTCAAAATGACTGTCAAATGCCCACATGATGTGCCCACTTGCTACTTAATTTGCAGCCCTTTTCCGTGGTCCCACTTTCCCCAATTAGCAGCTCCTTTCTTGTGACAAAACACACGCACACACATGCACGCGAGCACGCACACACACACACACACACACACACTTTTTCTCAATTTACCGCCTTTTATCAATTGTCTCCTTTTATCTTTCCGTGTTTTCTCTTCTCTCCATCTTAACCCTCCCCATCGCTCTCTTTGCAAGCCTTTCTTTATGAACATGGCTTCAAGTTGTTTTATGGTTCCCTTCAAGAACAGAGGATGAAAAAAGAGAGATGAAAGGATAGATGAGGAAAAGGAACAACGCTCAAGGCTGCTGAGGGAGAAATAGATTTGAGGGAAGCAAGTTGTCGAGCATTGTTTTTTTTCTGTGTCGACTGCATCTTTGCAATTTCTTCTGTCAATTTGTTTGGACGGGTTGATGTCAAATGTGGATCTGAGAGTTTTGCTGTACGGAGTCAAGCAGAGTCATTTAATTGAAGGAGGCTCGGCCATATTTCCATCGTGTCCCTCAAAGCTGAATCATATGAAATCTAGATGACTCAAAACCCTTAAAGCGAAGGTCTTTTGTGGGTGGAAGTTTAGGTCTTTTATTTTGGCAAATGCAGCGCTTGCTATGAAGTACCGCCGGCCAAGTCCATCATCCAAGTGCGTAAGGTATAGTTCAGAATGACACGAGGCAGGCTGTTACGGCTCAACTACGCGGGCCCACTAATCTACTCACATTTCAAACACACGCTACACACATGCCCTCAGACGGTCCACATACACTACACACATGCCCTCAGACGGTCCACATACACTACACACATGCCCTCAGACGGTCCACATACACTACACACATGCCCTCAGACGGTCCACATACACTACACACATGCCCTCAGACAGTTCACATACACTACACACATGCCCTCAGACGGTCCACATACACTACACACATGCCCTCAGACAGTTCACATACACTACACACATGCCCTCAGACGGTCCACATACACTACACACATGCCCTCAGATGGTCCACATACACTACACACATGCCCTCAGACGGTCCACATACACTACACACATGCCCTCAGACGGTCCACATACACTACACACATGCCCTCAGACGGTCCACATACACTACACACATGCCCTCAGACAGTTCACATACACTACACACATGCCCTCAGACGGTCCACATACACTACACACATGCCCTCAGACAGTTCACATACACTACACACATGCCCTCAGACAGTTCACATACACTACACACATGCCCTCAGACGGTCCACATACACTACACACATGCCCTCAGACGGTCCACATACACTACACACATGCCCTCAGACGGTCTACATACACTACACACATGCCCTCAGATGGTCCACATACACTACACACATGCCCTCAGACGGTCTACATACACTACACACATGCCCTCAGATGGTCCACATACACTACACACATGCCCTCAGATGGTCCACATACACTACACACATGCCCTCAGATGGTCTACATACACTACACACATGCCCTCAGATGGTCCACATACACTACACACATGCCCTCAGACGGTCTACATACACTACACACATGCCCTCAGATGGTCCACATACACTACACACATGCCCTCAGATGGTCCACATACACTACACACATGCCCTCAGATGGTCCACATACACTACACACATGCCCTCAGACGGTCTACATACACTACACACATGCCCTCAGATGGTCTACATACACTACACACATGCCCTCAGACGGTCCACATACACTACACACATGCCCTCAGACGGTCCACATACACTACACACATGCCCTCAGACGGTTCACATACACTACACACATGCCCTCAGACGGTTCACATACACTACACACATGCCCTCAGATGGTCTACATACACTACACACATGCCCTCAGACGGTCTACATACACTACACACATGCCCTCAGACGGTCCACATACACTACACACATGCCCTCAGATGGTCCACATACACTACACACATGCCGTCAGACGGTCCACATACACTACACACATGCCCTCAGACGGTCCACATACACTACACACATGCCCTCAGACGGTTCACATACACTACACACATGCCCTCAGACGGTTCACATACACTACACACATGCCCTCAGACGGTCCACATACACTACACACATGCCCTCAGATGGTCCACATACACTACACACATGCCCTCAGATGGTTCACATACACTACACACATGCCCTCAGACGGTTCACATACACTACACACATGCCGTCAGATGGTCCACATACACTACACACATGCCCTCAGATGGTCCACATACACTACACACATGCCCTCAGACGGTCCACATACACTACACACATGCCCTCAGACGGTTCACATACACTACACACATGCCCTCAGATGGTCCACATACACTACACACATGCCCTCAGATGGTCCACATACACTACACACATGCCCTCAGATGGTCCACATACACTACACACATGCCCTCAGACGGTCCACATACACTACACACATGCCCTCAGACGGTCCTTGGTGGCGCTTTTTTCTTACTTTTTTTTTAAGAGGAGGCATCAGCATATGTTTTGTTGACATACATTTGAAATGTATTGTCGCCAAAAGTGACTGTCGGACAAAGTCGATAATTAACTGAACGAATGACCAGAGAGAGTTTTATTTGAATTTCCTTAATGGCTACAGTCACTCTGTTTCAAACCACCCCCCAAATACCCCCCCGAGTGCCCCCACCCACCTTGACCCACACACCCCTCATCTATTTCAGACACAAAATCTCCCAGCTACAGTGGGATTTGAATGTGTGTGTGTGTGGTGGGTGTGTACAGTAGTTGGACACTTCCAGATCAGAGGCCTATCTAAGCCATGCCGTGTTGCTGGGACGATGTTTTAGTATCCTTTTCAAGTATCCTTAAAATCAGGCGTCCAGGTAGATTCTCTGCCTATCAACACGAGGGTCACAGGCTCGAGCCCCTGTGTTACCTCCATATTGGTCGGGCGTCCATACAGTACAGGCACAATTGGCCGTGTCTGCGGGTGGGAAGCCGGATTAAGGGTATGTGTCCTGGTACATAATTTGATACTGTACTATATATACATATACATGGTGTGTGTGTGTGTGTGTGTGTGTCCTCTCATGCTGCCTTCAAGTGCCCCTCGTAGAGCTCTAACACTGAGTCCGGAAGTAGTCAAAACATAGCACTTTCGAGAGCTGCAGGAAGGAAATGGTAACAAAGTGGACCACATTACAGAGATCATTTAAGCTGTGTCGGTAGAAAGAAGAGGAGAAGGTTCACGTCCGGCCTGTGGTTAATTGAGGTTTTAATTAGTTTATTAACAAAAATGTGTGGTGTGTTTGACCGTTAAACAAAGGTTGAAAATACTTGTTGCCCCCCATGGACTCTCGTCCATGTGTCTCGTCATGTGTCAAAGAAAATCGTAATTTTCCTAAACATATTCACCGTTGATGTCCGTCCAAATTCCTAATTATATTGAAAGTAACATCGCTACTTGTACTAATGTGAAGAAGTGGTAAGAAATCTAACGGTGAATACCAAAAACAGGGCCTGATTGTGTTGAGTGTGCTGCTACTACTCTGATTAACTCATTCATGGCCAGTTTAGGACTGCCAATATTTAGCACAGGCCAAAGATTTTCATAATTGTTGGTCATCTTTCAAGACCCACAGTAAATTATCTATTAGCACCAAAGTGATTTGCAATACCTCAAAATGAAGATGTACGTCTCTGGGTTCACCAGGAAAAAAAAAGTGAGCTTTTAGCATGTTCTGTACTCTACTTATAGCCATATATATACACCCTGTTTTCACCAAAAAGGTCTCTCTGAGAAGACAAATTGCAGAAAATGGCATTTTTGTAAATCACACATTCTCAGGCAGAACTCGCTCTCAATTATTTTATTTTGAACTGTATTGACATCAGACATGTAAATATTATTCGTTATGACACAAATGACAAAAAAAAATAAAAATATATATATATATATATATATACATGAAGTGCTTTTTTTTTTACATTCAACAATACAGTTTACTCAGTGTGAGTGAGTGTGCAGACAGACAGACAGACAGACAGACAGACACACCGACAGACAAACAGACAGACACACACACACACACACACACACACACACACGATCCCCCTTTTATCTTCGTTGCGTGATTTCTAACCCCACATAGGATAAGCAATAACCACGCCCTGTGGCGCCGGGATTGGCCAGGAGCAACACTGGAGGGCACGCAGCCCAGCGATTTCATGAACCAACTGAATAGCTCTTGAGAACGGACAGCGGGCTGCTGTGACTGCCGCTTCTGCCTTGTTAGCTGTTCGTGTGTTTATTTTGTTTTGTTCTGGTCCACCCGTCCTCGTCCATGTCTCCCTGTCCTATCCTCCCTGCTATTTGATCGTTCCCGTTTTCCCCTCAGCTATTCAACACGTCCTCACCGCCCTCTGGATTACCCGTCAAACTGATCGATCATTTCCTCATTCCTCCGATGATCAAACACATCTCTGGATTACTTTCTCCCGTTTTCTCCCGGCTGGCACAGAGGAAGGCGACCAGCTCGTGCAGCGCGCCGAGGGGCGTTTCAATGGCGTTTCTCCTGTCTGCACAAGGAAGCGTTTATCCGTTTTCTGATTTTCCTCCTGCTCAATTTCAAAACAACAGCTGCGGTATGTGTTTGTTCACGTGTTGTCGGCTTGTCTTAGGCTAGGGACCTGATACTATGTCACAGGCTGGGGAAGTGTTTGAACTACGCGCTGTACTAATAAAAACAAAAACACGTCAAACACGTCATTGGCCCTCTGGGCTATTCCTGATAACACGTCAAAGACGTCTTTGGCCCTGAATGAGTTAACAACAAATAACGTAATGCCGTTCATTTCAGCACACTCCTCCAGATGGGGACATCAACACTGTACATTGGTGGTGGATGCATGGCATGGCTTCCTCCTCGAGCTCCTTTTAATAAGTCTATCTGTAGCTTATCAGTCCTCTTTTAATAAGTGTATCTGTACCTTATCAGTCCTCTTTTAATAAGTGTATCTGTACCTGATCAGTCCTCTTTTAATAAGTGTATCTGTACCTGATCAGTGCTCTTTTAATAAGTCTATCTCTACCTTATCAGTGCTCTTTTAATAAGTCTATCTCTACCTGATCAGTGCTCTTTTAATAAGTCTATCTGTACCTGATCAGTGCTCTGTCCGAGGGCCACAATGGTGAGATTGAGGGGCGACACAAAGGGCCTTTGAAAGGCTTTGTGCTGTGTGTTGTGGCTCCTCCCCCGTACGTACGTGTCTTTTCCCCCCTTATTACAGTCCAGCTGTGTGTGCGTACATCAGCCTGATGTACCAGGACAAATCCCCCCTGAGCCAATTCAACACTGTAAAAAACAAAACAAAACAAAAAACATTCCTGGGTCCATTTTGTTGTCTAGTGCCGTATTTGTATTATTCCCGCTAGGGATGTTCATTTTGAAAAATTTCCATAATCGAAAATCAGGAAAATTAACAATCAATTATCGATTATCGATCATATTAACTCATTGAGTGCCAATGACGACTAAAGTCGTCAATTCAAATAGTAACGTAGAGTGCCAATGACGAACTAAAGTCGTCAATTGCGTTTTTTGACGGTGGGACGTGGATCAAAGCCTGATGCATCTCCTGTAAAAATATGGGGGATGTTGAAGGTGTATAAGCTATTTTACGGACCCATTAGGTGGCGACAGTGCTCTCCAGATTAGAGAAAGGTGAGGAAAAAAACAGAGAAGAAGCCGTGGGCACACGGAAACCGATGCATGCTGTAACGTTAGCTGTGCCTGTGAACAGCAGCCAATCTGCTCCCACAATTGAGCCTTTCTGTCTGTTGCGATAGCCCCTCCACATGATTAGATAAATTATTCTCAGCTGGAAGCGCTGGGAGCCGGCGACAAAAACGGCGGAGCGATGTGAAAATAGGCTGGGTGCAGCCAGCGCACTTTGAAACGTGCAGCGGAAAATTCAGAGCAGAGAGCCACCAGAGACACTCCCACGGAGGAGGAGTTTGCAGTTGAGGGGGGTGGGGCACGCAGGGCACCATACAACACCGACCCAGACAGCAGGCTCGATGGACAGATTGGCAAACACAAGCTAGAATATCTGATGCCCACCAGCAGTAAATCAAGACCAGCAAGAAGGTGTAGGGTCTGCGCACGCAGGGGCCAGCGCTGCTGGTTGCAGCTAAAAAATATTATTTTGCCATCAAAATTCCTTTGTTTTATTGAAGGAAATTATTTTTGAGGTGTCACTACATCAGAAAATATTAGCTTCAGAGTCAGTGATGTGCTTGAAATGCTTCACTTCACAAAAGGCTCATTATCTCAGCTTCTAGTTTGAAACGTCTGTTTTTGCTGAAACCAACCTATATTCTACTGCTGATAACTAAAGAACGGAAAATGATATCAATAAACTTTTTTTTGCTGATGATACAAGATAGTCTCATCATTCTTTGGGCGTGTTCGGTGTTTACATAGTAATATCACACCAGCCATTTCTGGAAAACGGATGCTCCCAGTGCCAGCCCTTTCAGAGCGTTTTCAGTGATTTCTCAAGACCCACAGAATATTGTGTGATATTACTATATAAACACCGAACACGCCCAAAGAACGATGAGACTCTCTTGTATCATCAGCAAAAAAAAGTTTATTGATATCATTTTCCGTTCTTTAGTTCTCAGCAGTAGAAGATAGGTTGATTTCACCAAAAACAGACGTTTCAAACTAGAAGCTGAGATAATGAGCCTTTTGTGAAATGAAGCATTTCAAGCACATCACTGACTCTGAAGCTAATATTTTCTGATGTAGTGACGTGGTGTAGTTGTGTGGTGCCCTGCGTGCCCCACCCCCCTCAACTGCAAACTCCTCCTCCGTGGGAGTGTCTCTGGTGGCTCTGCTCGAATCTCTGCTACCTGCGTCAGGCGACGA
This sequence comes from Poromitra crassiceps, assembly GCF_964638095.1. Lineage (NCBI taxonomy): Eukaryota > Metazoa > Chordata > Actinopteri > Beryciformes > Melamphaidae > Poromitra > Poromitra crassiceps. The sequence continues at coordinate 79,865,041 of NC_139623.1, read as the reverse complement.
ATCTCTGCATGGAGCTGGGATAAACTCATCCCCACACTAACACACAGCTTGCATGCCGGCGGAGCTGGGAGAAACTCACCCCCACACTAACACACAGCCTGCATGCCGGCGGAGCTGGGAGAAACTCATCCCCACACTAACACACAGCCTAACACGCACCCAGTGTCTATTTTCGGAGCGCTCCGCCGTTTTTGTGCGCCGGCTCCCAGCGCGACACCGAAAAGCCAAACCGGACTGCTGAGAATGGTTTGGCTTTTCGGTGTCGGGTGCTGCTTTTCTGGCGGCTAATCGTGTGGAGAAACTATGCAGCAGAGACAGAGGGGCTCAGTTGTGGGAGCGGATTGGCTGCTGTTCGCAGCTAACGTTAGCTCCAGCCAGAGCAATCTATACGGCTCTGGCTCCAGCATGCATCGGTTTCCGTTTCATCACGGGGCTTCTTCTGCTGTTTTTCCTCACCTTTCTCTAATCTGGAGAGCACTGCTGCCACCTAATGGGTCCGTAAAATAGCTTATACACCCTCAACATCCACCATATTTTTACAGGAGATGCATCAGGCTTTGATCCACGTCCCACCGTCAAAAAACGCAATTGACGTCTTTAGACGTCATTGGCACTCTACGTTACTATTTGAATTGACGTCTTTAGACGTCATTGGCACTCAATGAGTTAATAATATTTTTTTTTTATTTTTTTTACAAAATGAATGCCTATGGCAGAAAATACGAAAGACAATGAACAATGAATGAACTCTTTATTTCAATGTGTCTCCTCTCCAACACTCTGCTGTCCCCGGCGCATGCCGGTGTGAATTCCCCATGTTTAAAACAGTTTTGTTGGCACAAAGGCCCGTGCCCAGCCAGAAAACTAGAGACTATATGAAGCTCCACCTCATGTTAGTCGGCTGTGCAATGGAGTGGGGCGAGGAGGAACGAATTCGACCCAAACCTAGTCCACACAAAAAAAATAATAATAATAATAATAATAATAATAATAATAATAATAATAACAATAATCGATAAAAATTCCACATGATCGATTCAATTCCTTAACGATCAATTATCGATTTTCGATAATTGATGAACATCCCTAATTCCCGCGGGTAAGCGGCCAAGCGTAGTCGACGATGTGACGTCGCGCAGAATCAAAGCGTGAGGGCTTGTTTCTAGAGCCGCCATTTTGCACTAACGTCCGACAGTCACACAGGGAGAGATCCATCGCTGAAGAGACGAGACCTCAATAGACTGGAAGGCAATGCAGCCGCAGGATGTGCTGCTGCATTTTGAGTAAGAGGGGAGTGGCCGCGACTATAGACTCACCCCAATGTTCACAAACATTTATATGTTGCCTACCTTTTGATTGAAAGAAACAATGTTGTCTGTCTTGTCTGGGAGTCATCCAAAGGCACTGTGGGTAACATAGGAAATCACTGGCTTGGATCTGGTTGGATTTGTCCTTGTCACTTCCTATCCCTCCATTTCTCTCTATCACTCTCTCCTCTGGCTTTTTGAAGTGTCCCTCAGTCTTTCTTGGGAGGCATTTACACTTTACAGGGCCTTTTAATTACTCGCTGCTTGCCAAAGGGCTCTCATTCTGCCTTTTGTTTGCAGGCTCTCTCCACAAATCCTACTCAGTACAACAGCTATCAGGATCCTGTTCCTACCCACCCCCTCAGTACAACAGATATCAGGATCCTGTTCCTTCCTACCTACCCCCTCAGTACAACAGCTATCAGGATCCTCTTCCTACCTACCCCCCCCCCCAGTACAACAGCTATCAGGATCCTGTTCCAACCTACCCCCCCCATTACAACAGCTATCAGGATCCTGTTCCTACCTACCCCCCAGTACAACAGCTATCAGGATCCTGTTCCTACCTACCCCCCAGTACAACAGCTATCAGGATCCTGTTCCAACCTACCCCCCAGTACAACAGCTATCAGGATCCTGTTCCAACCTACCCCCCAGTACAACAGCTATCAGGATCCTGTTCCAACCTACCCCCCATTACAACAGCTATCAGGATCCTGTTCCAACCTACCCCCTCAGTACAACAGCTATCAGGATCCTGTTCCAACCTACCCCCCCCCCCCCCCAGTACAACAGCTATCAGGATCCTGTTCCTACCTACCCCCCCCAGTACAACAGCTATCAGGATCCTGTTCCAACCTACCCCCCCATTACAACAGCTATCAGGATCCTGTTCCTACCTACCCCCCAGTACAACAGCTATCAGGATCCTGTTCCTACCTACCCCCCAGTACAACAGCTATCAGGATCCTGTTCCAACCTACCCCCCAGTACAACAGCTATCAGGATCCTGTTCCAACCTACCCCCCATTACAACAGCTATCAGGATCCTGTTCCAACCTACCCCCTCAGTACAACAGCTATCAGGATCCTGTTCCAACCTACCCCCCCATTACAACAGCTATCAGGATCCTCTTCCTACCTACCCCCCCCCCCCCCCAGTACAACAGCTATCAGGATCCTGTTCCTACCTACCCCCCATTACAACAGCTATCAGGATCCTGTACGCAATATTTTTTTCCCCATGATGGCGAAGGCTAGGCGAAGGCATGACCCGCCCCTCTCTGCCTCTGATTGGCTGACTGCACTCGGCTGCTCTCGCCTGCTTCCCAGGCGAGCCAAAAGTCATCTCAAACGAGCCTAATATAGCCTATACTTTCATTCAATGTCACGATGCTGCGGGGGGGGAGTAGGCTACTTCCAAGCATTACTATAACTAGATAGGCTATTAGTGGTGGTGGTCTTTCATGCAGGCTAGCAAGCGTGACTGTTGTCTGTCTGAGTCTGACCCACTCAGTCTGACGGTCAGACTGTAGAAAGAGATGTAATGCAGGATAGCCAAGCGAATGTGTTTGGATGGAAGTTTGACGCTAGGCCAATCAGAGGCAGAGAGGGGCGGGTTATGCCTTCGCATAGCCTTCGCCATCATCCGAAAAACAATATCGCATCCTGTACCTACCTACCCCCACCCCAGTACGACAGCTATTAGGATCCTGCTCCTACCTACCATGTCCCCACAACAGCTATCAGGATCCTGTTCCTACATCCCCCCCCACCCCATTCCCTTTGCTTGTTTTCATCCCATCTCTATTCTCTACTACTCTTAACTGCCAGGCCTTCAAAGAGCTCTCGCATCAATTAACCTTCATTGAAGTTGCACTAGACTTCCTCGTCTAATAACTCTGGTCACAGTCGTCATAAGATGTGCTGTGTTGTCTCTCTCCGTCTGTCTGTCCGCCTCTCCTCTGCGCTTCATCTGTCGCTCTCCCTCTCCCGCTGCCTCTGCAGGCACAAAGCAGAGCTGTAAATCACTTAGCATGTGACGTCTGACATCAATCAGTCATGTTTTGGGAGCCGCGGCACCTCCTCCCCCCCCCTCCCCCCTCCTCGGCTTCCTCGGGAGACGGTGAGACGGATGGCTGTCATCTCGCCCCAAAGTCGTGCAGATCTCCTTATCCAAGGGCGTCGTTTCCCCACCAGCTCGCCCCGGCTGAGCACTTTCCACCACCCTGACTTCAGCGACGGAGACTGTGAAGTCCTCCTCACCCCAATATGGATTCACTGACTCACACCCACTTTCAGTTTCTGACTGAGTGTTTTTATCATGTGTGCAACAGTTCTGTTTGTGTTGAGGTCATAGACCGTATACAAATATGGACTCCTGTTTTGAAGCCTGGAGTTTGGCATTTTGGCCACCTTGGTTCTTTGGAGGCAGAAGCAGCTCAGACCAGGGCTTTCCCACAGTTACTGCTCCACCATCGGCAAGATGTGCCATCACTGGCAGGCCAGGCGTGTCAATCACGCCCCAAAACATAGTCCGCTTTATTGTCTTATTATTTGACTCTAAATGGGACCATCATTTACAAAATGAACATCATGCTGCATTGAAGAAGACTTGACACTAGTGATTGAGACCATAAACTCATTAGGAAAGTGTTTACTGAGGTCATAAATCAAGTGAGAAGGAGCGTCATTTTCCCATTGACTTCTATACAATCTGACTTCTTTTTGCAGCCAGTGGAGTCGACCCCTGCAGGAAATGACAAAGAATGCGCATTCTTGAAACCTGCTGAAATCATGCTCATAACCAAATGTGGCTTAATAAATCATGCTCATAACCAAATGTGGCTTAATAAATCATGCTCATAACCAAATGTGGCTTAATAAATCATGCTCATAACCAAATGTGGCTTACTTACCATTTGCTTATCAAATGAGCAGTGGCATTTTGAGCGGCCTCGGTCAGCGTCTCTGCTCGGCTGTACCTGATAGGGGCGAGTTTGGGCCTTTATTGAGGCAAGTGACATAGCATTGTCATTGAAAGTTCACAGATGGCATTTTTTTGTCGACCCAAATTGAAAACGCCACTGACTTCAGCTGCTATCGTGTGTGTGTGTGTGTGTGTGTGCGTGTGTGCGTGTGCGTGCGCGTGCGTGCGCGCACGTGCGTGCTTGCGCCTCTCTCAAGGCAAGGTGTTTGAAGTTCTCAGGAGGCTTAAGGCACTGTGGCAGTTGTTTGGCAATTCGTGTCACCTTAATTGCTTTAGAGCACTTTCAGATATCTCCAAAGAATAATACGCTCTGTTCTGAGCCGTGGGGTCTTTGAGGATTTCGTAAACGGAGAGAGTCGCGAGGCCCTGGACTTTATGTTGGCTGATGTTATTTAGTTACCTAACCTTCCAGGGCCTTTTCCACATCATCAAATATTGACCCTTAGCTTCGCCTGACCTTGCCGAGCTTAAACGACATTACGCCCGCAATTCATTACAGATCAGATTTCTCCCCCCCTACAGTCGCTGCTTTGACGTTAGCATCATACTGCTGTTTCCTCTAAACAAATAGACAGCAGCAGTCCAAAAAAGTGGCTCATAAATGGTTCATAAGAAAGTGGCTGCCCTGTGCGTTTGCCTGAATAAATCAGGCCCAGTTCACTTTATAGGTCCTTATCCATCTGCAGCACTTTAGATGTGGGACTTGATAACGCCCCTGCTTCAATAGCACCTTGTGATTTACAGCAGCAAATAAAGTGACGGTCGGGCGCTCCCTTCAGAAGAATATTTGTGCGGCTTATTGGCCTGATGTTTATTGTCGTGTGCTGATGTTTTGATTGATGGAGTGTGACATGTCTCTCTTCAGGGATAAAGCCTATACCTTTTTGCTCTGCCCATCGTGCTCTGTGAGCTGTAGAAAATGTTCAAAAGCCGCTCTCATTAGGCGTACCAAACGGCGGTCTGCGTGGGGCTTTTCCCACCAGCGGCGCGGCGGACAGTACAACTACTGTCTCACCCTAACCCTAAGGCCTTGGCCACACTGATCCGTGGTGTCTGTCCGTGTGCGTTCATTTCTCTGTTCACTTCCATTCATTTTCAATGACAACTGTCCGACTGTCCGTGGAGCACTCGGAAGCGTACGTATCCAGAAAATGTGCATACGTTTTGATGGACAGAAAGTTGAAGAGGGATGAACTTTTTCTGGATGGACGTATCGGATGGTCGGATAGTCTCTGTCCGTTTAGCCAATCAGAGTCGAGGTCTCGAGAGGAGGCGTTCCGAGATTTGTTTCAACTTTTCAAAGAAGATGGCGGCCGAGGCGGTGAACGAGGCTGTAAGGGATTCCCCAGCAAAATGAGTAAAATTGTGTGATTTCACTAGGATTTCAGTGACTAGAAGTTAGTCCAAGGGGAGAATGTAGTGCATATACTTCTCTCCGGTTATCTGCACATGATCTACATTATAGTATACTCGCACTGTTCATGTCATTTGCATCGAGTCACATTTCCAAGGAGCTGCACGCAGGCTGCGCAGGCAGGCTTGTCGGCCGCGGAGCAGCCCCGGCGCTTTCGGCAAGGGGTTTGACGTAGACTCAGTTCTCATGCATCGGACAGACATCTGTCTAAGCCTAACCCTAGCCCTAACCAACCCTAACCCTAACCCCAACCCTAACCCTAACCCTAAACCTAACCCCAAACCCAGCGGAGCGGCTGACATGACGTGTTTGCTTTTGCTCTGTGCCAACAGGAAGATGCACAGTGGGATGAAGACGTACGGCTGTGAGCTGTGTGGGAAGCGCTTCCTGGACAGCCTCCGTCTGCGGATGCACTTGCTGTCTCACTCAGGTAAGAAAACACAACACAAAGAAAGAGACGTGCTCACGCTCTGCTCGCTGTCCTTAGACGCGCGCTCACGCTCTGCTCGCTGTCCTTATCCTTCAGCTTCACCGTTGATGTGAGGCTTTCTGAAGGCAGAGCTGCATGTTTCACTTCCAAATGCAAAATGTTTCGCTCTTTTGAAAGCCTTTCATATCAGAGTGGAAAAAGATTTCAGTAACACGTCATAGTAAGCTACACATCTTCACCATTAACTAGTTGTTTATTAGCATGCATATGGGTAACATATTGTCCATTTATTAGTCCTTATGAAGCACTTATGAATGCATTATTCTGCAGGACCGTATACAGTATATGCTACAACTACTAGGCCATTAACTAAGAGTTTCCCCTCTATACGAGGGGATCAGCCGAACAGCATTTTGGTAAACAAACCTGCCACTGGGTGGAAACGGCAATGGAACCTTATGGAGCGTGAGCTTTGGGAGGCTTGAGTGTCTGACTCTAGCCGGCTGACTCTGTTTACATTTTAAAAACTGTGACAGTTCACGCAACTTTTAACACGACATGAATATATTATACATCAAACTCTTGAGCTACTTCTGCTCTCACTCAGAATGTCAAAATATAAGCGATGTGATGTATAGTTTTTGAGATATTAAACATTTGTTTGGCACAACTCGTACGAATAACTGCTGTGGGGTTCCGCATTTCTGGGTGGCAAGTCAGGCTGATTTGTCCTATAACCTCCTAAATACTGCTTATTGATGGTAAGTAAGGAGGTTAATAATAATATGCTAATAAGCAACTAGTTAATATGAATATGTGTACCTTAGTATAGCTTAGTATAACGTGTTAGTTTTATTTGCAATTTTGAAAGTGCGAAGACAGATTTATTTCCCCACAATAGAATGTCTATCAGTAGCTATCGGGGGACTTTACCCAAGAGGTACCTCCACCTCCACCTCAGCATCCAGTCACCCTACACCTCTGTGACATTTGAGGGCTAAAAGCCATATAAGTCAAAACACAGGCTACTATTCATTGGCCTGGCCTGACACTGTAACCCCCCACCCTCTCTCTCTCTCACACACACACACTTTCTCTCGCACACACACCCTCTCTCTCTCACACACTCACACACTTTCTCTCACTCACACACAGCAGCGGTCTCCCGTGCTCAGGGCCTACTTAGCACCGTCCTGGTTTAATGGCATGGACCATCTTTTATAGGCAACAAAGACCTCCTCACTCCCAAGGCCCTAAGTGCAGATGGTTTATTGAAACTCTGTAAAAGCCATAGGACTTCTGAGGGGGGGTACCTCCTCTGCACACACACACACACACACACACACACACACACACACACACACACACACACACACACACACACACACACACACACACACACACACACACACACACACACACACACACACACACACACACCCATGTGTTGTCATGCCCAGAGACTGACCCCTCTGTCTGGTACCTCTATGTTTTCAAAGGGGACAAGCTGTGTGTGTGTAACATTGCCATCTTGGAGTACTTTAGTTGTTGTTCAGAATCACTTTTATTGCCACAATATGCAAGATTACATACAAGGGATTTGTCTTAGTGTAAGTATGCAGTGTAGTGGTCATATCAATATTCAGAGATAAAAGGAAAATAGGAAAATATCTAAAACACAAAATCTCAACATTGCAAGTGCAGTCCAATATATACAATATATACACGAATAGGAGGAGTGTTAAGTAGGCATTAAATATGAATTTACAGTCTGAATTAAATAGGCATTAAATATGAATTTACAGTCCACTCCGCATACTACATACTAGTCTGTGCTACTGCGTGCGCAGCACCAGCTGCTGTTTTAAGGGTGGGTCTAGGGGACAAAATTGAATGACTGACTGGTCGAAGCACCAATGAGAGCGTGGTTCATTTTCAAAAGTCAACAGCGACATGTTGGGTGGCCGCTCCTGATCGCTAAAGTTGAGTGGTGCCCCCATGATTTCAGGGGAACCAATCACTTGCCAGGATTCCGACACCAGTTTGGAGCTAGCTCCCAGACCCAGAGACATAGTTAGCGTAGACATAGTGTATCAGCGCTAAGAACTCTCATGGGTCTGGCGTTGAGATTAACGGTGTTGTGGTGACATACTGTATGGAGTGTCTTGCAGGATGAGAGAGGATGACCGCACACCAGTGTTGGGGAGGTGCTGCTGACCATGGTGGGAAAACTTTTTTTTCAATATTATTATTATTATAAATTACCAACATTTCGACAAAAGTCTTCTTCGGGTATAAAGGGAGACAAGCTCAACAGGCAGTATATAGACTATAGGGAATAGGACACAGGTGGGTTCTATCATAGGTAGGAGAGTGGAGCCAATAATCACATGCACTTATGTACTTAAAAAAAAAAATGAAAATCACATTAAAAGAGCATGTTTGATTAACAGCTTACACAGTATTATGAAAAAAATACTGTAACATGAATATCAAGAGATACACACACAAAAAAACAAAAAAATTCTGTATATCAAATGATTTTTTTTTTTTATATTTTATATATTTTTTTTTATATTTAATGAATATACAGTAACATGAATATCAAGAAATTCAGGTAGCCAATTGGCTATTATTAAAATTATATATTTTTGCATCGTGGCTATGAGTGTGTGACTTCCTTTTTTCACTCTTGACATACTGTATGGGGTGTCGCCATCAACAACGCACCCATCCCTCTCCTCGATTTAAGAACCCCGGAATATAATAATTGCAAGGTTCGTTCGTGTTTTTTTCGTCATCAGTCACCCAAAACTTTAAACCACGACTGAGATGGATGTTGACACTCCTGCTGTTGTGGCAGCAATGAATGACAAACTCCTGCTGTGCCGATGAATTGGCTCAGCGCACAACTCGGCATGTAACAAAAAAAAATCGCTTAGGAAATATTCAGACAGGACATTGGACATTTCTATTTGCGACTACTGAAATAAATACGCTAATGTCTGACCTTTGAAAGCTGCTGTCCCGGAGCCCACTTCCTGGTTGTGCGTCGTCGTCACGCGGGGGCAGGAGAGGCAGGAGTTATGACAGATTGTACGCTGGGGGTGACTTAAGGTCATCCTGCCATGGGCGCAGTCAGACACTTGTTGTCTGTTGGGAAATGTAGTCTGTAGCTCTGGGCTGTCTCCCTGCTCCAGTGGAGATGAAGGCTTAAAAGGGTCACACTCCGCCTGCTCACATGGAGTTAGCCAAGCTTGGGTTCAGGTCAAATTTAGTCTAAAGACAAAAAGTAGCAATGACTCCATTCTGCTTTGCATACTGTGTAGTAGGAGTGAATGGTGGTTGTAGGAGCAGTATAGCCGCACCAGCAGCATGTGTAGTAGCATTTTCTGACAAGACGGCTTAAATCAGAACAAGAGATCACATCACTGACGGATCTCATCGGGGGTGGGGTTTAGTTGGGCTGCATTTGTCGATACCCCCGAAAATCTCCCTCTTTGTCATGGCCTAATGTTGGCAGGTGTGCTGTCGATGCGGCAAAGCAAACAATGAAACCTACATTGACGGGAGATCAAATGGAAAAAAGGAGAAGAGGTTGAAAACTCTAGGAAGAACCGCACGCTGCACCTCGACAGACGCACGCGGCCGAGCGGAAGACTGCGGGCAAGTGTATTTTTAGCAACAGTGGCAGCGAGTGCACAAACTTTCTCTGTTCTTCTTCTTCTTTCCGCCTTTGACGCGCGACATCAACCTGTGCTCTTACACTCACTCACACATACGCGCGCGCACACACACACACACACACACACACACACACACACACACACCCACACACGTGGATTGGCAGACGCTTTGGTCTGGCATTAAAAAGGCGAGACGAGCGCCTGTGTGTAGACGGGCCGACGGTTAGGGAAGAGGCGACAGAGAGAGAGGCAGAGAAGCTTCTCTTTTCATCGCTTTTTTTCTTATTTCTTTTTCTCCTCCACCTCCATCGCTTTGGCTTTCAAGGCTTTAGTTACACCTCGATTTATATCATCTCTCTCTCTGTCTCTCTGTCTGTAATGATGACACTCCCGAGTCCCCGAAAACCCTCAAGCTTAACCCCCCTCCACCCTTCCTCACCCCAGCTACAGCTTCACAATTCGCAGAATATCAAAATTGTACTGTTATTTTCCAATTTCATGTCTCAATTTCTTTCTATTTTTGTATCTTTAATCCACGTTTAGACTGATGCAATAAATGTCTTAGGATAATTTAGTAGTACATTTTAGCGGGGCTTAGGTTAGTCACTTTGTTAAATCTAGACATGTTCGTAAACCCATTTTAAATGTTATCTGCTTAGTGTCTGGGCCCCTATTCTCAAGCTTCAGATAGTGTATCAAGGTGTCCCACTTTTCACGTACTGTATCTCCAGTGGCGGATTCAGGCTGTTGGAAGGGCAGGAGCGACAAAATAAGAAGGGCACCTAACTGCACACCTACTGCAGACTTAGTGCACAACACGGGGCCCCGCTAGCATGGGAAAAGCTATATGATGCATCATGTATGATGCAGTGCTTTTCCACAAGGATATGGTCTAGCCAGCGAGTGGGGAAAAGTAGCCAGCTAGGGGGGTAATAAACAAAGACGTTTCTCTGCCATCACACTGGACATCAACACTAGCGGGAGACTTCTCACACTCCCGCAAATATACAGTCATGTTCTGCATAATGTTAAGATAAACAGATAACATCTTACCAAGAGGAAGAGACAGCAGCCATCCGAAGTAGAGCCATATTAAATCCACATTGACCAATACAAATAGAATCAACTGTAAAATGTGGAATACTGCAGAATTTGACATTGGGCTGAAATTCAACAATTCAACAGGCTAAACTGTAACAGGTTTACAAGTTATATCGGCAGTGACATGACGGTATGGGAGCAGCCATCTTACTCTTCTTCTACTATGAACTGAAGTTCATTTCACAGCATCTCAACAGTCACTACTTTATGATAGTGTCCCTAGTGGTGCACTGTAGAATACATTAATAACAGAACACAGACATCTGTCTGAAGTGACGTCAGACTAAAAACTCTGAAGTGAATGTTTTGTTCGCAGTTGTTTTTTCTTTATTTGAAGCACACAATGAGAAGCTTATCAAACAATTTTTTTTTAATAATTTGAATGGAATGTTTTGTACAGTCATCTACTGTAGCCTATTTCTGACTTGAAGCACCGGTTATTAAAAATAGTGCATTGTTGTGTAAATTGTTATCTTATTAAATTGTGGACATTTATCAATTCCCACTTATTAATAGACACTATTTTCTGATGGTAAAACGAGCGTAAAAATCAAAACCGAATTCAGAAAAATTAAAACGGAAAAAAAAACAGAATTTGGGAACAAATAAAATGTTTGTTTATTATATTGCAATCACAAATCACAATATTGTCCGCAAATAATCACAATCGCACTTTTCCCCCCAAAAGTGCAGCACACATTTTCAGTTAATTGTGCAGTCCTAGCCTATGTCTTATTATGATGGTACTTGTGTTTGAACTGTGAATAAACGGAACTGAACTATGAAGCAAGCAGAGGGCTTTTTGGTATGTGCAGTGTGTCGGATACATGTGCAGCGCTTCAGACGTCACCTCTCCCTCCCCTCTGCTTTCCACTTTCTCACTCACGCTGTGTGTCTCTCTCTCTCTCTGTCTGTCCCTCTCTCTCTCTCACTCTCTTTCTCTGTCTGTCCCTCTCTCTCTCTCTCTCTCTCTCTCTCTCTCTCTCTCTCTCTCTCTCTCTCTCTCTGTGTGCTTGTTGTATGGAGGACTTGGCGGCTAGCCAGTCTGGGCTGCCTGCCACCACTGAGGGTACAGTATGTACAGTCTACCTTGTGCCAGCTATTTATTTTTTTCCCCTCTCGCGCCGTCTCTTTCCTCCTCTCTCCACGTTGTTGTTTGTTATGAGTGTTTTTTTATGACCGACTGACGTGCAGGGTTTGGTGAGGACAGCCGAATGGGAGGCAGCCAGACGGGGGTTGTTGGAGCAGGGTGGGGACCCGTGACTCAGCTCTGCATCGGGAGGTCCCATATGACATGTCTTTTTTGAAGGCCAATCCCAATGATTTATTTTAGGGTTTAAATTTGACCGATTTCATGTAAAAAAGAAATCCTCACATTTCCAAGTATTAAGTGTCACTGTGAAACCCAGAACAAGAATAATATACTCGATAACACATATTCAGGCATAAGCCTACTTGTGTGGTATCTGCTAAATAGGTCAATTCAGATGACAGCCAGTGTAGTATCAATTCCACAATAAATATGTATCAATCAAACCGTTGTATCAGAGCTCCCGTTTTAAAGGGCAATATCCAGCCCATCCATACAAGAAAAAAAACACACCCAGGTGCTGAAGTAAGCAGTGCAGACATACAGACACCACTTAACACATTTCAACTAAAGGCCCAATTTATACGTTATATGTTAACACATTGAATGCCAGCCATGTTTTCATTCCTGTAGGTAAGTTGTGCCAGGGGTGTTTTTGACGATTCTGGCTCATTTTAGCAACAGCCGAGGATTCTTTTCTGTTAAGAATTCATGAACACCAATCATCTAAAAATAACTAATAGAATGTGTGCTTTCTCTGTCTAAAAGAGTTAGTTTGCAGAGTTAGTAGTTATGTAGATATTAGCCGTTGAGTACAGCATGGTTTCAGCGTCTGGAAATTTATTCAGAGATAAATGGCTTTTTGTGAAACAGTCACTTTAACCATTCATTTTTGGCATCAGTAAGACCGTCAGACATTCTAAACAATAGTTTTGAACAGTAATTTCCTCCATAACAACAGGAAACACCCCTCTCATTCAAACTCCTCCCTCCGTGTGTCTTCTCCTCCTTCCTCCTGGCTGTACAGCGGGCGTGTCAGAAGCGCTTTTGCTGCTGCCTGCCTGTGTGCCTGCCTGCCTGCTTGCCTGCGTGCGGACGCTCCTTGTGCGAGTCAAGATGGGCCGGGGAATGCGTGGGCGATGGGCAGATGTTGATTATGGCCTTTCTGAGGTGTTTCAAAGTGTGTTTCACCTATGATCTATTTTGCAAATCGCTCTCCGCTCTCTGTGTGCTGCTGCCGGTGCGCGGCCGCTCTCAGGCAAGACAAGTCTTGAATGGATTATTACTGTAAAATCGCCACGGCATTTCCTTGAACGGCTTGGTCCCGCGGCAGTTTTTTCTTTGATTTCGGTCGTCTGGGGGAGCACTGTCAACACTTAGTGGGTCGGTAAAATAGATTATACACATTATCTTGCTCCAATAGTGATCTCGAAGATGTAAAAGTTGTTGATTGATGTCCCAGCGTCAAAAAAAAAAAAATGTTTATGTAAGACGAGTAAACTCGGCTCTGGCACTTAAGCGTTGGATTATGTAAGACGAATTATTTCGGCTATGGCACTTAAGGTGTTAAAGACGGAGACGGACAGAGCCTTCTGTCTGTACTCTGCATTCATTTCGTGCGTATTTCTGTCTGTCCTCTGAAAGCTTATGGATACGCATGAAACAGAGCAGAACCACACACGCTCACACATTTGACTCTCTACTGCCCACTGGTGGATGTATTGCATAACATGATACCAACGTGAAAGATGCATGGAAGTATTTGGGCAGTGACGATTATACCGTTTGAAATGGAGGCATTTATTTTCATACGAAAATCAAGTAAAATTGGGCCTTAACTCATTGAGTGCCAGCCACTTTTGGAGAACGGACGCTCCCAGTGCCAGAGTTTCAGAGCGTTTTCAGTGATTTCTCGAGGCCCACAGAATATTGTGTGATATTACTATGTAAACACCGAACACGCACAAAGAACGACGAGACTTTATTGTATCATCAGCAAAAAAAAGTTTATTGATACCATTTTCCGTTCTTTAGTTATCAGCTGGAGAAGATAGGTTGTTTTCACCAAAAACAGACGTTTCAAATTAGAAGCTGAGATAATCAGCCTTTTGTGAAATGAAGTATTACAAGCACATTCACTGACTCTGAAGCTAATATTTTCAGATGTAGTGACGTGGTGTAGTTGTGTGGTGCCCTGCGTGCCCCACCCCCCTCTCCCCCCCTCAGCTGCAAACTCCTCCCCACACTAACACACAGCCTAACACGCACCCAGCGTCTATTTTCGGAGCGCTCCGTTTTTGTGCGCCGGCTCCCAGCGCGACACCGAAAAGCCAAACCGGACTGCTGAGAATGGTTTGGCCCTTCGGCGTCGGGTGCTGCTTTTCTGGCGGCTAATCGTGTGGAGAAACTATGCAGCAGAGACAGAGGGGCTGAGTTGTGGGAGCGGATTGACTGCTGTTCGCAGCTAACGTTAGCTCCAGCCAGAGCAATCTATATGGCTCTGGCTGCAGCATGCATCGGTTTCTCTTTCATCACAGCTTTTTCCTGCTGTTTTCCTGACCTTTCTCTAATCTGGAGAGCACTGTCGCCACCTAATGGGTCCGTAAAATAGGTTATACACCTTCAATAGCTACAATATTTTTACAGGAGATGCATGAGGCTTTGATCCACGTCCCACCGTCAAAAAACGCATTTGACGCCGATCGACGTCATTGGCACTCAACGTTACTATTTGATTTGACGCCGATCGACGTCATTGGCACTCAATGAGTTAAAGTCGAGCTGAACCCAAAAATGACTTTTAGTTTTATTTCAAATACTCTTTTCGTTTTTCACACTTTTTCACATCAAAAGTAAATTTTTGGCCGGTGTGTGCGCATGCGCCACGGCGGCCTGTCATCTCCACTCGTCCATACAATTTGCGTGCCCGACCTGGGGACCGACCTGGGGACCACCTGCGTGCCGAATCTGCTCTGGTCGTCCCACTGGTCACCGCTGTACGGCGCTGTACTCCACTTTCAAATTCTTGCCACGGTAAGTGTACAGTATGCCACTGCCACTAGTGCATTAATGGCCGTGTGTCCACTGAGCTTCTTTTCCACAGCTCAGTTTTCCAGTTGTTTCCGATGATGACAGAGCGTGTATAGAGAAAGTTGTGCGCCGAGGCAGCGCTGGCGTCCCACAGCTGAGCTAACGTTGTTTTCAATCTGCTTAATTCATTGCATTGCGGGCAGACCAGCATGTTAACTTGTTAGCTGGTAGCTATCAAGCTAGCTCCAGCTGCTGAGCTGACGTTGTTTTCAATCTGCTTAATTGCATATTGCGGGCGGACCAGCGTTCTTCCAGCATTTACTTTCTGTCTGCTCCTTGCGCCCGGCTAGCAGGGTAAGTCCAACGTGCCAGAAAACCATAAACAATGATGCTGAATGCTGATGATGCTGATATTGTCGTCCAGTCTCACTGATGACTCCTCTGGTGGTGCGTACTGGCACTGCGCTCTCTAGCCTGGATCACTCCCTGTGTGCTTCTAGAAAAGGTCCGTGTTGCAACTTGCTTCCGCGGCACGCTACTTCGTTCCGGATCGCTTTTATTTTTATGAAATTGAATTTCTCCTATGAAATGATTAACACCAGCGATTGCTCGACCAGCGTGAATCTCGTCGACCAAGAGCACGTCGACCAAACAATCGACCAGTCGACCTGCAGGGGGCAGCCCTAGTGTGTGTGTGTTGTAGCCCACCAAACCAGAGCAGGCTGATATGATTCATAGTTAGTTTTGAAAGCAAGCCGATGCAGTCTAATAAGATTAATAAGACTCTCCCATAACACCCGCTTCCATCTCTGTTTCCATCTTCTGCATTTATAGCTTAAGACACTTAATCCTCTGTTTACTGTACGTACACATAGTCAAGAGTTACTGGATTAGCCGTGTGTGTGTGTGTGTGTGTGTGTGAGAGAGAGGCAGAGAGAGAGAGAGAGAGACCCGAAACAGTACATTACAATTTTAAATAAATAAATCCTTATTTACCTGATACACATGCACAACAGTTGTGGGTTATGTGCCTTGCTCCAGGGTAATGGAAATGTAGTCTAATGATGTATGAATAGAAAGATATTCTTAATGATCTGCAGTTGGGCGAGGAATTAATGTAATTGAGCATTTGGAAGAGTCTAGTTTACTATACATTAACACAATGCACAATGAATTTGTTCAGTACAGAGTAGTGCACGCTTTTATTTTGAAGGTGGGAAAGGGAAATGGTACGTGTGGAGTAGGGATGTCACGATACTAGAATTTCTACTTCGATACAGATACCCAGGAAAATATCCATACTCGATACCATTTTCAGTCCTAGCGTTATAACTATTTCATCTGTG